>NW_027254616.1:0-245904 GCF_044704955.1 Pristiophorus japonicus
CCAACCCCACCGTACCCACCTTCTCCCCATATCCCAAACCCCACCTACCCACCTTCTCCCCATATCCCCAAACCTCCACCTACCCACCATCTCCCCATATCCCCAACCCCACCTTCTCCCCATATCCCCAACCCCACCTTCTCCACATATCCCCAACCCCAGCTACCCACCTTCTCCCCATATCCCCAACCCCACCTACCCACATTCTCCCCATATCCCCCAACCCCACCGACCCACCTTCTCCCCATATCCCCAACCCCACCAACCCCCCTTCTCCCATATCCCCCAACCCCACCTACCCTCCTTCTCCCCATATCCCCAACCCCACCTTCTCCCCATATCCCCCAACCCCACCTACCCACCTTCTCCTCATATCCACCTACCCAACTTCTCCCCATATCCCCCATCCCCACCTTCTCCCCATATCCCAACCCCACCTTCTCCCCATATCCCCAACCCCACCTACCCACTCTCCCCATATCCCAAACCCCACCTACCCACCTTCTCCCCATATCCCCCAACCCCACCTACCCACCTTCTCCCCATATCCCCAACCCCACCTTCTCCCCATATGCCCAACCCCACCTTTTCCACATATCCACAACCCCAGCTACCCACCTTCTCCCCATATCCCCAACCCCACCTACCCACCTTCTCCCCATATCCCCCAACCCCACCGACCCACCTTCTCCCCATATCCCCAACCCCAGCTACCCACCTTCTCCCCATATCCCCCAACCCCACCTACCCTCCTTCTCCCCATATCCCCAACCCCACCTTCTCCCCATATCCCCCACCCACCTACCCACCTTCTCTCATATCCACCTACCCAACTCCCAACCCCACCTTCTCCCCATATCCCCAACCCCACCTTCTCCCCATATCCCCAACCCCACCTACCCACCTTCTCCCCATATCCCCAACCCCACCTACCCACCTTCTCCCCATATCCCCCAAACCCACCTACCCACCTTCTCCCCATATCCCCCAACCCCACCTACCCACCTTCTCCCCATATCCCCAACCCCACCTTCTCCCCATATGCCCAACCCACACCTTTTCCACATATCCACAACCCCAGCTACCCACCTTCTCCCCATATCCCCAACCCCACCTACCCACCTTCTCCCCATATCCCCAACCCCACCGACCCATCTTCTCCCCATATCCCCAACCCCAGCTACCCACCTTCTCCCCATATCCCCAACCCCACCTATCCACCTTCTCCCCATATCCCCAACCCCACCTACCCACCTTCTCCCCATATCCCCCAACCCTACCTTCACCACATATCCCCTACCCACCTTTTCCCCATATCCCCCAACCCCACCTACCCACCTTCTCCCCATATCCCCAACCCCACCTACCCACCTTCTCCCCATATCCCCCAACCCCACCTTCACCACATATCCCCTACCCACCTTCTCCCCATATCCCCCAATCCCACCTTCACCACATATCCCCTACCCACCTTCTCCCCATATCCGCAACCCCACCTACCCACCTTTTCCCCATATCCCCCAACCCCACCTTCACCACATATCCCCTACCCACCTTCTCCCCATATCCCCCAACCCCACCTTCACCACATATCCCCTGCCCACCTTCTCCCCATATCCCCACCCCCACCTACCCACCTTCTCTCCATATCCCCAACCCCACCTACCCACCTTCTCCCCATATCCCCCAACCCCACCTTCACCACATATCCCCTACCCACCTTCTCCCTATATCCCCCAACCCCACCTACCCACCTTCTCCCCATATCCCCCAACCCCACCTACCCACCTTCTCCCCATATCCCCCAATCCCACCTACCTACCTTCTCCCCATATCCCCCAACCCCACCTTCACCACATATCCCCTGCCCACCTTCTCCCCATATCCCCAACCCCACCTACCCACCTTCTCTCCATATCCCCAACCCCACCTACCCACCTTCTCCCCATATCCCCCAACACCACCGACCCACCTTCTCCCCATATCCCCCAACCCCACCTACCCACCTTCTCCCCATATCCCCCAACCCCACCTTCACCACATATCCCCTACACACCTTCTCCCCATATCCCCCAACCCCACCTACCCACCTTCTCCCCATAGAAACATAGAAATTTACAGCGCAGAAGGAGGCCATTTTGGCCCATTGTGTCCACGCCGGCCGACAAAGAGTCACACGGCCCTCGGTCAGTAACCCTTAAGGTTACATATAAACCTTTGCACAATGGCAGAAAGGTAAAGAGCACCCAACCAGTTTGCCCGACACAACTGCGATATCCCATGTATCGCAACATTTTACACTCCACCCCATCTGGAGCCATGTGATCTCCTGGGAGAGGCAAAAAAACAGATAAAAACCCAGGCCAATTGGGGAAAAAAATCTGGGAAAATTCCTCTCCAACCCATCCAGGTGATCAAAACCAGTCCAGAAGATCACCCTGGCCATATTCGATTCCCTGCAGTACTTACCATCATGCTTGCACCAACCAACAAGAGGTTATCCAGTCTAATTCCAAGTACCAGCTCTAGATCCGTAACCCTGCAGGTTACAACACTTCAAGTGCCCATCCAAGCACCTTTAAATGTGGTGAGGGTTTCTGCATCCACCACCCTTCCAGGTAGTGAGTTCCAGTGTTATGAATGAACAAAGAGTCTGACTGGATACTGTGAGCTCAAAGTAAAGTGTGAACGTAGTCTTTTATTGCAGGTCTCCAGAGTGCCTCTCCAACCTGTGAGGCCTCCTTAAGTACCTTTGCTGCCAAGGGATTGTGGGATCCCTTGGGACTCCAGGGGATGAGCCCTCTGCTGGCTATACAAGGTATATACAGGTTTACATATATAACAACACTCCCCCCACCCCCCAAGTCAATAGTGTAACTATTTACAATGTGAGTCGATCTGGGGCCCTTCTTGCCCTGGTTGATCGTCTCGGTGTGAAAGCTGGTGTTGTTGAATCGTTTGTTGGGACTCACTGGGCTGCTGTACAGCTGGCCTTGCTGGGCTGCCTGGTGTGTTGGGCCCTGCTGGGCTGCTGTGGATGATGGGTTCTGCTTCATGGTCAACCGTGGTGTCGGTTGCCACTGGTGTGTGTGTTGGGGGATCAAAGAAGGTCGGGTCCAAGGTGGGTTGCTCAGGATAGTCCGTGAATCTGAGTTTGATTTAGTCCAAGTGTTTCCGATGAAAGAGTCCATTTGAAAGTTTGACCCGAAACACCCTGCTCCCCTCTTTGGCCACAACAGTGCCGGGAAGCCACTTGGGACCTTGTCCATAATTTAATACAAATACAGGATCATTGATTTCAATCTCACGTGACACATTTGCGCTATCATGGTATGTACTTTATTGAAGCCGCCTGCTCTCTACCTGTTCATGTAGATCAGGGTGAACTAACGAGAGCCTTGTCTTAAGTGTTCTTTTCATGAGCAGTTCAGCAGGTGGGATCCCAGTGAGTGAGTGGGGTCTCGTGCGGTAGCTAAGCAGGACTCAGGATAGGTGAGTCTGCAGTGAGCCTTCAGTTACCCTCTTCAAGCCTTGCTTGATAGTTTGCACTGCTCTCTCTGCCTGACCATTGGACGCTGGTTTGAACGGGGCAGATGTAAAATGTTTGATCCTGTTACGGGTCATGAACTCTTTGAACTCGGCACTGGAGAAACACGGCCCGTTGTCACTCACAAGGACATCAGGCAGTCCTTGCATGGAAAACATGGCCCGCAGGCTTTCAGTGGTGGCAGTGGACATGCTAGCCGACATTATCTCACATTCAATCCATTTGGAATACGCATCTACAACCACAAGGAACATTTTATCCAAAAACGGGCCTGCATAGTCGACGTGTACCCGAGACCACGGTTTGGAGGGCCAAGACCATAAACTTACCGGCGCCTCCCTGGGTCCATTGCTTAACTGCGAGCATGTGTTACATTTGTGCACGCAGGACTCTAAGTCTGCATCGATACCGGGCCACCACACGTGGGATCTGGCTATTGCTTTCACCATTCCAATGCCTGGTTGTGTACTGTGGAGATCACTGATGAAAGTGTCCCTGCCCTTTTTTGGGTACCACTACCCGATTACCCCACAGAAGGCAGTCTGTCTGTATAGACATTTCATCTTAGCGCCACTGGAACGGCTTTATTTCTTCCTGCATCTCTAACGGGACACTGGACCATCTCCCGTGGAGCACACAGTTTTTTTTACTGAGGACAATGAAGGATCCTGGCTCGTCCAGGTTCTAATCTGTTGGGCGGTAGCAGGTGATTGCTCACTCTCCAATGCTTCCATTACTATAACTAAATCTGCGGGCTGCACCATTTCCACCCCTGTGGTGGGCAATGGCAGCCTGCTGAGAGCATCGGCACAGTTTTCTGTGCCTGGCCTGTGGCGGATGGCGTAGTTGTATGCGGATAATGTGAGCTCCCATCCCTGGATGCGGGCCGATGCGTTGGTATTTATCCCCTTACTTACAGAAAAGAGGGATATCAGTGGCTTATGGTCAGTTTCCAATTCAAATTTGAGCCCGAACCGATATTGATGCATTTTCTTTACCCCATAGACACACGCTAACGCTTCTTTTTCACTCATGCTGTAGGCTCTCTCAGCCTTAGACAGACTTCTGGATGCATAAGCAACTGGTTGCAATTTCCCAAATTCATTAGCTTGTTGTAATACACACCTTACACCGTAAGACGATGTATCACATGCTAGTACCAAACGCTTACACGGATCATACAACACAAGCAATTTGTTTGAGCATAAGTTTTCTACCTTTTACAAAGGCATTTTCTTGGATTTTACCCCATACCCATTCATCTCCTTTACGCAGTAAAGCGTGCAGGGGTTCCAACAGTGCGCTGAGACCCGGTAAGAAGTTACCAAAGTAGTTCAGCAGTCCAAGAAATGACCGCAGCTCCGTCACGTTCTGTGGTATCGATGCGTTCTCGATTGTCTCCGTCTTCGAATCGGAGGGCCTGATGTTGTCCGCCGCGATTCTTCTCCCCAGGAACTCCACTTCAGGCACCAGGAAAATGCATTTTGAGCGTTTTAACCTGAGCCCCACGTGGTTGAGTCGACTAAGAACCTCCTCCAGGTTCTGCAGATGCTCGACTGTGTCCCGACCTGTGACCAAGATGTTGTCCTGGAAGACCGCCGTGCATGGGACCAACTTCAGTAAACTTTCCATGTTTCTCTGGAATATTGCTGCCGCTGATCGAATTCCAAACGGGAATCTGTTATAAATGAAGAGACCTTTGTGTGTGTTGATACAGGTGAGGCCCTTCGATGATTCCTCCAGCTCCTGCGTCACGTAGGCTGAGGTCAAGTCCGGCTTCGTGTACATCTTTCCTCCTGCCAGTTTAGCAAAAAGGTCATCAGCCTTTGGTAGTGGGTATTGGTCATGCAGGGAGAAACGATTGACAGTTACTTTGTAATCACCACAGATTCTGACGGTGCCATCTCCCTTGAGGACTGGAACAATCGAACTGGCCCACTCGTTGAATTCGATCGGCGAAATCTTGCCCTCTCATTGCAGTTGGTCGAGCTCGATCTCTATCCTTTCTCTGATCATGTATGGTACTGCTTTCGCCTTGTGATGGATGGGTTGTGCCCCCGGAATTAGGTGGATCTGCACTTTTGCTCCTTGGAACTTGCCGATGCCTGGTTCAAAAAGGGAACTTGTTTAAGACCTGGGTACACGAAGTGTCGTCAGCGGGCGATAGCGCTCAGACATCGTCCCAGTTGCAGCTTATCTTTCCCAGCCAGCTCCTGCCGAGCAGCATTGGACCATCGCCCGGTACCACCCAGAGTGGTAGCTTGTGCACCGCTCCATCGTAGGAGACCTTTGCAGTAGCACTGCCGATTACAGGAATCAGTTCTTTTGTGTAAGTTCTTAGTTTCATGCGAATGCGAGTCAAGACTGGCCTTGAGGCCTTGCTGCACCACAATTTTTCTAAAGTCTTTTTGCCCGTGATGGACTGGCTCACGCCCGTGTCCAGCTCCATTGACACCGGGAGTCCATTTAATTCAACATTCAGCATTATCGGGGGACACTTTGTGGTAAATGTTTGCACCCCATGTACCTCTGCCTCCTTGGTCTGAGGCTCTGGTTCGTCGTGATCCACCGTGGATCTGTCCTCCTCTGCAACATGGTGGTTTGTAGGATTAACAGGCTTAGCAGCTCGCCTGCACACTCGTTGGAGGTGTCCCATTGTTCCACAGCCCTTGCAAACGTACCCTTTGAAGTGACATGAATGGAAACGATGATCACCCCCGCAGCGCCAACAAGGTGTTAATGGCCTTGCATTCATCACCCTTGATGGTAGACTCTGAGACATCTGTAGACATGCAGCTGGAGGCCGATAAATCCCCGGGGCCTGCCCTGTACGTTGCAATTTGAAAACAACCTCACTTTGTTCATAGTACTTGTAGCAACAGTCGTGTGCTGAGAGATTTGCTTCGTATTGTCACTAGTGGCAATGAACGACTGGGCTATCGCTATGGCCTTACTCAAGGTTGGGGTCTCTGCAGTCAACAGTTTTCAAAGTATCACTTCATGGCCAATGCCAAGTACAAAAAGGTCTCTGAGCATGTGCTCCAAGTGTCCTTCAAATTCGCAATGTTCTGCAAGGCGTCTTAGCTCGGCGACAGAGCTCGCCACTTCCTGGCCTTCAGACCTCTTGTACGTGTAGAACCGGTACCTCGCCACCAGAACGCTTTCCTTCGGGTTCAAATGCTCCCGGACCAGTGTGCACAAATCGTCGTACGATTTCTAAATAATAAATATAAAACGGCTCAACCGTGGCGAACAAGGGAAATTAAGGATAGTGTTAGATCCAAGGAAGAGGCATATAAATTGGCCAGGAAAAGCAGAAAACCTGAGGACTGGGAGAAATTTAGAATTCAGCAGAGGAGGACAAAGGGTTTAATTAGGAGGGGGAAAATAGAGTATGAGAGGAAGCTAGCTGGGAACATAAAAACTGAATGCAAAAGCTTCTATAGATATGTGAAGAGAAAAAGATTAGTGAAGACAAACATAGGTCCCTTACAGTCAGATTCAGGTGAATTTATGAGGAACAAAGAAATGGCAGACCAATTGAACAAATACTTTGGTTCTGTCTTCACGAAGGAAGACACAAATAACCTTCCAGAAATACTAGGAGACCGAGGGTCCAGTGACAAGGAGGAACTGAAGGAAATTGTTATTAGGTGTGAAATTGTGTTAGGGAAATTGATGGGATTGAAGGCCGATAAATCCCCAGGGCCTGATAGTCTGCATCCCAGAGTACTTAAGGCAGTGGCCCTAGAAATAGTGGATGCATTGGTGATCATTTTCCAACAGTCTATCGAATCTGGATCAGTTCCTATGGACTGGAGGGTAGCTAAAGTAGCACAACTTTTTAAAAAAGGAGGGAGAGAGAAAGCGGGTAATTATAGACCGGTTAGCCTGACATCAGTAGTGGGGAAAATGTTAGACTCAATTATTAAAGATGAAATAGCAGCACATTTGGAAAGCAGTGACAGGATAGGTCCAATTCAGCATGGATTTATGAAAGAGAAATCATGTTTGACAAATCTTCTGGAATTTTTTGAGGATGTAACGAGTAGAGTGGACAAGGGAGAACCAGTGGATGTGGTGTATTTGGACTTTCAAAAGGCTTTTGACAAGGTGCCACACAAGAGATTGGTGTGCAAAATCAAAGCACATGGTATTGGGGGTAATGTACTGACCTGGATAGAGAACTGGCTGGCAGACAGGAAGCAGAGAGTCGGGATAAACGGGTCCTTTTCAGAATGGCAGGCAGTGACTAGTGGGGTACCGCAGGGCTCAGTGCTGGGACCCCAGCTATTTACAGATACATCAATGATTTAAATGAAGGAATTGAGGGTAATATCTCCAAGTTTGCAGATGACACTAAGCTGGGTGGCAGTGTGAGCTGTGAGGAGGATGCTAAGAGGCTGCAGGGTGACTTGGACAGGTTAGGTGAGTGAGCAAATGCATGGCAGATGCAGTATAATGTGGATAAATGTGAGGTTATCCACTTTGGGGGCAAAAACACAAAGACAGCATATTATCTGAATGGCGGCAGATTAGGAAAAGGGGAGGTGCAACGAGACCTGGGTGTCATGGTTCATCAGTCATTGAAAGTTGGCATGTAAATACAGCAGATGGTGAAGAAGGCAAATGGTATGTTGGCCTTCATAGCTAGGGGATTTGAGTATAGGAGCAGGGAAGTCTTACTGCAGTTGTACAGGGCCTTGGTGAGGCCTCACCTGGAATATTGTGTACAGTTTTGGTCTCCTAATCTGAGGAAGGACGTTCTTGCTTTTGAGGGAGTGCAGCGAAGGTTCACCAGACTGATTCCCAGGATGGCAGGACTGATATATGAGGAGAGATTGGATCAACTGGGCCTGTATTCACTGGAGTTTAGAAGGATGAGAGAGGATCTCATAGAAACTTATAACATTCTGACGGGTTTAGACAGGTTAGATGCTGGAAAATGTTCCCGATGTTGGGGAAGTCCAGAACCAGGGGACACAGTCGAAGGATAAGGGGTAACCCATTTAGGACTGAGATGAAGAGAAATTTCTTCACTCAGAGAGTTGTTAACTTGTGGAATTCCCTGCCGTAGAGTTGTTGAGGCCAGTTCATTGGATATATTTGAGAGGGAGTTAGATGTGGCCCTTACGGCTAAAGGGATCAAGGGGTTGGAGAGAAAGCAGGAAAGGGGTACTGAGGTGAATGATCTTATTGAATGGTGGTGCAGGCTCGAAGGGCCGAATGGCCTACTCCTGCACCTATTTTCTATGTTTATTTGTGGATTTCGCTGGAGCGAGCAGATTAATCATGAGGCCATATGTTGGTGCCCCGCAGACGGTGAGGAGGATCGCCCTTCGTTTGGCAGCGTTCACTTCTCCTTCCAGCTCGTTGCCCACGAAGTATTGGTCGAGTCGCTCCACGAAGGTTTCCCAATCATCTCCCTCCGAGAATTTCTCCAGGATGTCCACTGTTCTCTGCAGCGTTGGATTTGTCATCTGTATCTCGTCGCCAGTTGTTATGTATGACCAAAGCGCCTGGCTGGATACTGTGAGCTCAAAGTAAAGTGTGACCTTAGTCTTTTATTGCAGGTCTCCAGAGTGCCTGTCCAACCTGTGAGGCCTCCTTAAATACCTGTGCTCCCAAGGGATTGTGGGATCCCTTGGGACTCCAGGGGATGAGCCCTCTGGTGGTATATACAGGTTTCCATATATAGACCCCCACAACTCTCTGCGTGAAGAAGCCTCCTCTCAAATTCCCTCTAAACCTTCCACCAACCACCTTAAAACTATGCCCCCTCGTAATTGACCCCTCCACCAAGGGAAATAGGCCTCTGCTATCCACTATATCCAGGCCCCTCAACATTTTGTACACCTCAATGAGGTCTCCTCTCAGCCTCCTCTGTTCCAATGAGAACAAATCCAGCCTATCCAATCTATCCAATGGATTCACTCTGGAGCATCCGCGATGCTGAGGATGCCGTGAATAGCATGTTTAGTGAGTTGGTCTCACCACAGGTAAAGGTTACTGAGGCAGATAGGGAACGGGTGACCAACATGCAGAGCAATGGAAGGAAGGTAGTGCAGGGGTCCTGTGTGATCATCCCCCTCCAAAACAGATACCCCGCCTTGGATGCTGTTGGGGGGATGACTCATCAGGGGATGGCAGCAGCAGCCAAGTTCATGGCACCGTGAGTGGCTCTGCTGCACAGGAGGGCAGGAAGAACATAGTGGTAGGGGATTGTATTGTAAGGGGAATAGATAGGCATTTCTGCGGCCGCAATCGAGATTCCAGGATGTTATGTTGCCTCCCTGTTGCCAGGGTCAAGGATGTCTTGGAGCGGCTGCAGGAGATTTTGGAGGGGGAGGGTGAACAGCCAGTTTTCGTGGTGCATATAGGTAACAACGATTATAGGTAAAAAAATGGGATGAGGTCCTACAAGCTGAGTTTAGGGAGCTAGGAGTTAAATTAAAAAGTAGGACTTCAAAGGTAGTAATCTCAGGATTGCTACCAGTGGTACGTGCTAGGCAGAGTAAGAATTTCAGGATAGCTAAGATGAATACGTGGCTTGAAGAGTGGTGCAGGAGGGAGGGATTCAAATTCCTGGGACATTGGAACCGGTTCTGGGGCAGGTGGAACCAGTTCAAACCAGACGTCTGCACCTGGGCAGGACAGGAACCAATGCCCGAGGTGGAGTGTTTGCTAGTGCTGTTGGGGAGGGGTTAAACTAATATGGCAGGGGGATGGGAACCAATGCAGGGAGACAAAGGGAAGTAGAATGGGGGCAGAAGCAAAAGATAAAAAGAAGAAAAGTAAAAGTGGAGGGCAGAGAAGCCCAAGGCAAAAATCAAAATGGGCCACATTACAGCAAAAGTCTAAAGGGACAAAGTGTGTTAAAAAAAAAACAAGCCTGAAGGCTCTGTGCTTCAATGCGAGGCGTATTCGTAATAAGGTGGATGAATTAACTGCACAGGCAGCTATTAACGAACATGACATAATTGGGATTACGGAGACATGGTTCCAGGGTGACTAAGGCTGGGAATGCAACATCCAGGAGTATTTAACATTCAGGAAGGATAGACACGGAGGAAAAAGAGGCGGGGTGGCGTTGCTGGTTAAGGAGGAAATTAATGCAATAGTAAGGAAGGACATTAGCTTGGATGATGTGGAATCGGTATGGGTGGAGCTGCGGAATACCAAAGGGCAGAAAACGCTAGTGGGAGTTGTGTACAGACCACCAAACAGTAGTAGTGAGGTTGGGGACAGCATCAAACAAGAAATTAGGGATATGTGCAATAAAGGTACAGCAGTTATCATGGGCAACTTTAATTTACATATTGATTGGGCTAACCAAACTGGTAGCAATACGGTGGAGAAGGATTTCCTGGAGTGTATTAGGGATGGTTTTCTCAACCAATATGTGGAGGAACCAACTAGAGGGCCGGCCATCCTAGACTGGGTGATGTGTAATGAGAAAGGACTAATTAGCAATCTTGTTGTGCGAGGCCCCTTGGGGAAGAGTGACCATAATATGGTAGAATTCTTTATTAAGATGGAGAGTGACACAGTTAATTCAGAGACTAGGGTCCTGAACTTAAGGAAAGGTAACTTCGATGGTATGAGGCGTGAATTGGCCAGAATAGACTGGCAAATGATACTTAAAGGGTTGACGGTGGATAGGCAATGGCAAACATTTAAAGATCACATGGATGAACTTCAACAATTGTACATCCCTGTCTGGAGTAAAAATAAAATAGGAAAGGTGGCTCAACCGTGGCTAACAAGGGAAATTAGGGATAGTGTTAAATCCAAAGAAGAGGCATATAAATTGGCCAGAAAAAGCAGCAAACCTGAGAACTGGGAGAATTTTGCAACACAGCAGAGGAGGACAAATGGTTTAATTAAGAGGGGGAAATTGAGTATGAGAGAAGGCTTGCTGGGAACATAAAAACTGACTGCAAAAGCTTCTATAGATATGTGAAGAGAAAAAATTAGTGAAGACAAACCTAGGTCCCTTGCAGTCAGAATCAGGTGAATTTATAATAGGGAACAAAGAAATGGCAGACCAATTGAACAAATACTTTGGTTCTGTCTTCACGAAGGAAGACACAAATAACCTTCTGGAAATACTAGGGGACAGTAGGTCTAGTGAGAAGGAGGAACTGAAGGATATCCTTATTAGTCTGGAAATTGTGTTTGGGAAATTGATGGGATTGAAGGCCAATAAATCCCCAGGGCCTGATAGTCTGCATCCCAGAGTACTTAAGGAAGTGAATGCTAGAAATAGTGGATGCATTGGTGATCATTTTCCAACAGTCTAT
Source organism: Pristiophorus japonicus (assembly GCF_044704955.1). Lineage (NCBI taxonomy): Eukaryota > Metazoa > Chordata > Chondrichthyes > Pristiophoridae > Pristiophorus > Pristiophorus japonicus. The sequence continues at coordinate 11,851 of NW_027254616.1, forward strand.
TGACTCTGGATCAGTTCCTATGGACTGGAGGGTAGCTAATGTAACACCACTTTTTTAAAAAGGAGGGAGAGAGAAAGCGGGTAATTATAGATCGGTTAGCCTGACATCAGTCGTGGGGAAAATGTTGGAATCAATTATTAAAGATGAAATTGCAGCGCATTTGGAAAGCAGTGACAGAATCGGTCCAAGTCAGCATGGATTTATGAAAGGAAAATCATGCTTGACAAATCTTCTGAAATTTTTTGAGGATGTAACTAGTAGAGTGGACAAGGGAGAACCAGTGGATGTGGTGTATTTGGACTTTCAAAAGGCTTTTAACAAGGTCCCACACAAGAGATTGGTGTGCAAAATCAAAGCACATGGTATTGGGGGTAATGTACTGACGTGGATAGAGAACTGGTTGGCAGACAGGAAGCAGAGAGTCGGGATAAACGGATCCTTTTCAAAATGGCAGGCAGTGACCAGTGGGGTGCCGCAGGGCTCAGTGCTGGGACCCCAGCTATTTACAATATACATCAATGATTTAGACGAGGGGATTAAATGTAGTATCTCCAAATTTGCAGATGACACTAAGTTGGGTGGCAGTGTGAGCTGCGAGGAGGATGCTATGAGGCTGCAGAGTGACTTCGATAGGTTAGGTGAGTGGGCAAATGCATGGCAGATGAAGTATAATGTGGATAAATGTGAGGTTATCCACTTTGGTGGTAAAAACAGAGACAGACTATTATCTGAATGGTGACAGATTAGGAAAAGGGGAGGTGCAACGAGACCTGGGTGTCATGGTACATCAGTCATTGAAAGTTGGCATGCAGGTACAGCAGGCGGTAAAGGCGGCAAATGGTATGTTGGCCTTCATAGCTCGGGGATTTGAGTATAGGAGCAGGGAGGTCTTACTGCAGTTGTACAGGGCCTTGGTGAGGCCTCACCTGGAATATTGTGTTCAGTTTTGGTCTCCTCATCTGAGGAAGGACGTTCTTGCTATTGAGGGAGTGCAGCGAAGGTTCACCAGACTGATTCCCGGGATGGCAGGACTGACATATGAGGAGAGACTGAATCGACTAGGCTTATATTCACTGGAGTTTAGAAGAATGAGAGGGGATCTCATAGAAACATATAAAATTCTGACAGGACTGGACAGGTTAGATGCAGGAAGAATGTTCCCGATGTTGGGGAAGTCCAGAACCAGGGGACACAGTCTAAGGATAAGGGGTAAGCCATTTAGGACCGAGATGAGGAGAAACTTCTTCACTCAGAGAGTTGTTAACCTGTGGAATTCCCTGCCGCAGAGAGTTGTTGATGCCAGTTCATTGGATATATTCAAGAGGGAGTTAGATATGGCCCTTACGGCTAAAGGGATCAAGGGGTATGGAGAGAAAGCAGGAAAGGGGTACTGAGGTGAATGATCAGCCATGATCTTATTGAATGGTGGTGCAGGCTCGAAGGGCCGAATAGCCTACTCCTGCACCTATTTTCTATGTTTCTATCCTCATAGCTAAAATTCTCCATTCTAGGCAGCATCCTAGTAAATCTCCTCTGCACCCTCTAGTGCAATCATGTCATTCCTATAATACGGTGACCAGAACTGCACGCAGTACTCCAGCTGTGGCCTAACCAAAATATTATACAATTTAAGCATAACCTCCCTGCTCTTGTATTGTATGCCTCGGCCAATAAAGGCCAGCATTCCGTATGCATTCTTAACCACCTTATCCACCTGGCCTGCTACTTTCAGGGATCTGTGGACAAGCACTCCAAGGTCCCTACCGCTTAATGTGTATACCATTTCCTTATTAGCCCTCCCAAAGTGCATCACCTCACACTTCTCTGAATTAAATTCCATTTGCCACTGCTCTGCCCACCTGACCAGTAGATTGATATCCTCCTGCAGCCCATGACTTTCCTCTTCATTATCAACCACACAGCCAATTTTAGTGTCATCTGCAAACTTCTTAATCATACCCCAACATTCAAATCTAGATCATTGATATATACCACAAAAGCAAGGGACCCAATACTGAGCCCTGCGGAACCCCATTGTAAACATCCTTCCAGTCACAAAAACATCCATCAATCATTACCCTTTGCTTCCTGCCTCTGAGCCAATTTTGGATCCAACTTGACACTTTGCCCTGGATCCCATGGGCTTTAACCCTCGTGACCAGTCGACCATGTGGGACCTTATCAAAAGCTTTGCTAAAGTCAATATAGACTACATCGTACGCACTACCCTCATCGACCCTCCTGGTTACCTCCTCAAAAAATTTATAATCAGGTTAGTCAAATCTTTAACCAATCTGTGCTGACTGTCCCTAATTAATCCTTGCCTTTCCAGATGTAGATTTATCCTGTCTTTCAGGACTTTTTCCAATAATTTTCCCACCCAACACTGACATTAGTTTGACTGGCCTGTAATTACTCGGACTATCCCTTTCTCCCTTCTTAAACAAGGGTACTACATTAGCAGTCCTCCAATCCTCTGGCACCATGCCCAGATCCAAAGAGGACTGGAAAATGATGGTCAAGGCCTCTGCTATTTCCTCTTCTACTTCGCGCAATAGCCTGGGATGCATTTCATCCGGGCCTGGGAACTTATCTACTTTCAAAGCTGCTAAACCCCTTAATACTTCCTCTCTCACTATGTTTATTTCATCCAGAATATCACACTCCTCCTCGATAGCAGTATCTGCATTGCCCCTTTCCTTTGTGAAAACAGACACAAAGTATTCATTAAGAACCCTACCAACATCTTCTGCCTCCACACAAAGATTACCCTCATGGTCACTAATAGGCCCTACCCTTTCATTAGTTACCCTCTTACTCTTAATATATTTATAGAACATCTTTGGGTTTTCTTTAATTTTACTAGCCAAGAATTTTTCATGCTCTCTCTTAGCATTCCTAATATCCTTTTTAATTTTACCTCTTACCTTTCTATATTCCTCCAAAGATTCTACAGTATTTAGCCGTAGGTATATGACATAAGCGTCCCTTTTTTTCTTAATCCTCCCCTCTAAGTCCCCAGACATCCAGGGGGCTCTAGAATTATTTTTCCCAGCCTTTTTCTTTAAGGGCACATGTTTGGCCTGAGCCTTCCAGATCTCCTCCTTGACTGCCTCCCACTGTTCCGACACTGATTTACCCACAAGTAGCTGTTTCCAGTCCACTATGGCCAAATCACTCCTTAACTTAGTAAAGTTAGCTTTTTCCCCAATTTGGGACTTTTATTCTAGGTCTACCTTTGTCCTTATCCATAATTAACCTTCTTCCCGTATCCGCCAACCCACCCACCCACCTTCTCCCTAAATCCTCCAGCTCACCCACCCACCTTCTCCCCCTATCCCTCAGTCCCACCCACTCATCTTCTCCCCATATCCCCCAACCCCACCGACCCACCTTCTCCCCGCATCCCCCAACCCCACCCACCCACCTTCTCCCCATATCCCCCAACCCCACCTACCCACCTTCTCCCCATATCCCCCAACCACACCTACCCACCTTCTCCACATATCCCCCAAACCCACTTACCCACCTTCTCCACATATCCCCCAAACCCACCTACCCACCTTCTCCCCATATCCCCCAACCCCACCTACGCACCTTCTCCCCATATCCCCCAAACCCACCTACCCACCTTCTCCCCATATCCCCCAACCCCACCTACCCACCTTCTCCCCATATCCCCCAACCCCACCTACTCACCTTCTCCCCATATCCCCCCACCCCACCTACCCACCTTCTCCCCATATCCCCCAACCCCACCTACCCACCTTCTCCCCATATCCCCCAACCCCACCTACCCACCTTCTCCCCATATCCCCCAACCCCACCGACCCACCTTCTCCCCATATCCCCCAACCCCACCTACCCACCTTCCACCCATATCCCCCAACCCCACCTACCCACCTTCTGCCCATAGAAACATAAAAATTTACAGCGCAGAAGGAGGCCATTTTGGCCCATTGTGTCCACGCCGGCTGACAAAGCGTCACACAGCCGTCGGTCAGTAACCCTTAAGGTTACATATAAACCTTTGCACAATGGCAGAAAGGTAAAGAGCACCCAACCAGTTTGCCCGACACAACTGTGATATCCCATGTATCTCAACATTTTACACTACACCCCAACTGGAGCCATGTGATCTCCTGGGAGAGGCAAAAAACAGATAAAAACCCAGGCCAGTTGGGGGAAAAAATCTGGGAAAATTCCTCTCCAACCCATTCAGGTGATCAAAACCAGTCCAGGAGATTACCCTGGCCAATTCGATTCCCTTCAGTACTTACCATCATGTCTGCACCGGCCAACAAGAGGTTATCCAGTCTAATTCCAATTACCAGCTCTAGGTCCGTAACCCTGCAGGTTACGACACTTCAAGTGCCCATCCAAGCACCTTTAAATGTGGTGAGGGTTTCTGCATCCACCACCCTTCCAGGCAGTGAGTTCCAGACCCCCACAACCCTCTGCGTGAAGAAGCCTCCTCTCAAAACCCCTCTTAACCTTTCAGCAACTACATTAAACTGATACCTCCTCATAATTGACCTCTCCACCAAGGGAATTAGGCCCTTGCTATCCACTATATCCAGGCCCCTCCAAATGTTATACACCTAAATGTCTGCATCCCAGAGTACTTAAGGAAGTGGCCCTAGAAATAGTGGATGCATTGGTGATCATTTTCCAACATTCTATCGACTCTGGATCAGTTCGTATGGATTTGGAGGGTAGCTAATGTAACCCCACTTTTTTAAAAAGGAGGGAGAGATAAAACAGTGAATTATAGACTAGTTAGCCTGACATCAGTAGTGGGGAAAATGTTGGAATCAATTATTAAAGATGTAATAGCAGCACATTTGGAAAGCAGTGACAAGATCTGTCCAAGTCAGCATGGATTTATGAAAAGGAAATCATGTTTGACAAATCTAGAATGTTTTGAGGATGTAACTAGTAGAATGGACAAGGGAGAACCAGTGGATGTGGTGTATTTGGACTTTCAAAAGGCTTTTGACAAGGTCCCACACAAGGGATTAGTGCACAAAATCAAAGCACATGGTATTGGGGGTAATGTACTGACATGGATAGAGAACTGGTTGGCAGACAGGAAGCAGAGAGTTGGGATAAATGGGTCCTTTTCAGAATAGCAGGCAGTGACTAGTGGGGTGCCGCAAGGTTCAGTGCTGGGACCACAGCTATTTACAATATACATTAATGATTTAGACAAAGAAATTGAATGTAATATCTTCAAGTTTGCAGATGATACTAAGCTGGGTGGCAGTGTAAGCTGTGAGGAGGATGCTAAGAGGCTGCAGGGTGACTTGGACAAGTTAGGTGAGTGGGCAAATGCATGGCAGATGCAGTATAATGTGGATAAATATGAGGTTAGGATTAGGATGGAGAATGAAACAGTTAATTCAGAGACCATGGTCCAGAACTTAAAGAAGGCTAACTTTGAAGGTATGAGGCGTGAATTGGCTAGGATAGATTGGCGAATGATACTTAAGGGGTTGACTGTGGATGGGCAATGGCAGACATTTAGAGACCGCATGGATGAACTACAACAATTGTACATTCCTGACTGACGTAAAAATAAAAAAGGGAAGGTGGCTCAACCGTGGCTATCAAGGGAAATCAGGGATAGTATTAAAGCCAAGGAAGTGGCATACAAATTGGCCAGAAATAGCAGCGAACCCGGGGACTGGGAGAAATTTAGAACTCAGCAGAGGAGGACAAAGGGTTTGATTAGAGCAGGGAAAATGGAGTACGAGAAGAAGCTTGCAGGGAACATTAAGACGGATTGCAAAAGCTTCTATAGATATGTAAAGAGAAAAAGGTTAGTAAAGACAAACGTAGGTCCCCTGCAGTCAGAATCAGGGGAAGTCATAACGGGGAACAATTAAATGGCAGACCAATTGAACAAGTACTTTGGTTCGGTATTCACTAAGGAGGACACAAACAACCTTCCGGATATAAAAGGGGTCGGAGGGTCTAGTAAGGAGGAGGAACTGAGGGAAATCCTTATTAGTCGGGAAATTGTGTTGGGGAAATTGATGGGATTGAAGGCCGATAAATCCCCAGGGCCTGATGGACTGCATCCCAGAGTACTTAAGGAGGTGGCCTTGGAAATAGCGGATGCATTGACAGTATTTTCCAACATTCCATTGAATCTGGATCAGTTCCTATCGAGTGGAGGGTAGCCAATGTAACCCCACTTTTAAAAAAGGAGGGAGAGAGAAAACAGGGAATTATAGACCGGTCAGCCTGACATCGGTAGTGGGTAAAATGATGGAATCAATTATTAAGGATGTCATAGCAGTACATTTGGAAAGAGGTGACATGATAGGCCCAAGTCAGCATGGATTTGTGAAAGGGAAATCATGCTTGACAAATCTTCTGGAATTTTTTGAGGATGTTTCCAGTAGAGTAGACAAGGGAGAACCAGTTGATGTGGTATATTTGGACTTTCAGAAGGCTTTCGACAAGGTCCCACACAAGAGATTAATGTGCAAAGTTAAAGCACATGGGATTGGGGGTAGTGTGCTGACATGGATTGAGAACTGGTTGTCAGACAGGAAGCAAGGAGTAGGAGTAAATGGGTACTTTTCAGAATGGCAGGCAGTGACTAGTGGAGTACCGCAAGGTTCTGTGCTGGGGCCCCAGCTGTTTACACTGTACATTAATGATTTGGACGAGGGGATTAAATGTAGTATCTCCAAATTTGCGGATGACACTAAGTTGGGTGGCAGTGTGAGCTGCGAGGAGGATTCTATGAGGCTGCAGAGCGACTTGGATAGGTTAGGTGAGTGGGCAAATGCATGGCAGATGAAGTATAATGTGGATAAATGTGAGGTTATCCACTTTGGTGGTAAAAACAGAGAGACAGACTATTATCTGAATGGTGACAGATTAGGAAAAGGGGAGGTGCAACGAGACCTGGGTGTCATGGTACATCAGTCATTGAAGGTTGGCATGCAGGTACAGCAGGCGGTGAAGGCGGCAAATGGCATGTTGGCCTTCATAGCGAGGGGATTTGAGTACAGGGGCAGGGAGGTGTTGCTACAGTTGTACAGGGCCTTGGTGAGGCCACACCTGGAGTATTGTGTACAGTTTTGGTCTCCTAACCTGAGGAAGGACATTCTTGCTATTGAGGGACTGCAGCGAAGATTCACCAGACTGATTCCCGGGATGGCGGGACTGACCTATCAAGAAAGACTGGATCAACTGGGCTTGTATTCACTGGAGTTCAGCAGAATGAGAGGGGACCTCATAGAAACATTTAAAATTCTGACAGGGTTAGACAGGTTAGATGCAGGAAGAATGTTCCCAATGTTGGGGAAGTCCAGAACCAGGGGACACAGTCTAAGGATAAGGGGTAAGCCATTTAGGACCGAGATGAGGAGAAACTTCTTCACCCAGAGAGTGGTGAACCTGTGGAATTCTCTACCACAGAAAGTTGTTGAGGCCAATTCACTAAATATATTCAAAAAGGAGTTAGATGTAGTCCTTACTACTCGGGGGATCAAGGGGTATGGCGAGAAAGCAGGAATGGGGTACTGAAGTTGCATGTTCAGCCATGAACTTATTGAATGGCGGTGCAGGCTAGAAGGGCCGAATGGCCTGCTCCTGCACCTATTTTCTATGTTTCTATGTTATCCACTTTGGTGGCAAAAACAGGAAGGCAGAATATTATCTGAATGTTGACAGATTAGGAAAAGGGGAGGTGCAATGAGACCTGGGTGTCATAGTGCATCAGTCATTGAAAGTTGGCATGCAGGTACAGCAGGCGGTGAAGAAGGCAAATGGCATGTTGGCCTTCATTGCGAGAAGATTTGAGTATAGGAGCAGGGAGATCTTACTGCAGTTGTACAGGGCATTGGTGAGGCCACACCTTGAATGTTGTGTACAGTTTTGGTCTCCTAATCTGAGTAAGGACATTCTTGCTATTGAGGGAGTGCAGCGAAGGTTCACCAGACTGATTCCCGGGATGGCAGGACTGACATATGAAGAAAGACTGGATCAACTGGATTCACTGGAGTTTAGAAGAATGAGAGGGGATCTCATAGAAATATATAAAATTCTGACGGGATTGGACAGGTTAGATGCAGGAAGAATGTTCCCGATGTTGGTGAAGTCCAGAACCAGGGGACACAGTCTAAGGATAAGGGGTAAGCCATTTAGGACCGAGATGAGGAGAAACTTCTTCACTCAGAGAATTGTGAACCTGTGGAATTCTCTACCGCAGAAAGTTGTTGAGGCCAGTTCGTTAGATATATTCAAAAGGGACTTAGATGTGACCCGTACGGCTAAAGGGATCAAGGGGTATGGAGAGAAAGCAGGAATGGGGTACTGAGGGAATGATCAGCCGTGATCACATTGAATGGTGGTGCAGGCTCGAAGGGCCGAATGACCTACTCCTGCACCTATTTTCTATGTTTCTATGAGGTCTTCCCTCAGCCTCCTCTGTTCCAAGAAGTACAAACACAACCTATCCAATCTATCCTCACAGCTAAGATTCTCCATTTCATGCAGCATCCTTGTAAATCTCCTCCGCATCCTCTCCAGCGCAATCACGTCCTTCCTATAATGCCGACCTAAGACGTCTAGCGGAACGTGTAAGATTGGGGCTGTGTTGGCAGACATGCTGCGGGACTTCTTTGTCACTGGCATCAACCACAAGGTGATTCTGTGTAAACTACTGGCGGTGGAGACATTGGACTTGAACAGGGCCATCACGATCGACCAGAACTGCACGCAATATTCCAGCTGTGTCCTAACCAGTGTATTATACAATTTAAACATAATGTCATGTATGTACTTTTTGGATCACTAGTCACTAGATGGCGTCACTGTTGGAGACCATTGGGCTGCACGCACGTGTGTGCAGCCCAAGTATAAAAGGCCAGCCATTTTGTATATTAGGTACTTTGGGCCTTAATAAAGCAGAGCCAAGGTCATACCTCTTGGAGTTACAGTACTCAGTCTCACAGTTGTTGCATACACAACACTTGGCGACGAGGCAACAAGAACCTTTGCATGTAAAAATGAGCACAATTGGATTGTTGGAGCGATTTGTGGAAGGAGAAAATTGGGCAGATTTTGTGAGCCGTTTGAGCCAGTTCTTCGTGGCCAACAAAATGGAGAAGGTCACCGCGCAGATCACAGTTTATGGTCCAAAAATTTATGGTCTAATAAAGAATCTACTCATAAGAACATAAGAATTAGGAACAGGAGTAGGCCATCTAGCCCCTCGAGCCTGCTCCGCCATTCAACAGGATCATGGCTGATCTGGCCGTGGACTCAGCTCCACTTACCCGCCCGCTCCCCGTAACCCTTAATTCCTTTATTGGTTAAAAATCTATCTATCTGTGACTTGAATACATTCAATGAGCTAGCCTCAACTGCTTCCTTGGGCAGAGAATTCCACAGATTCACAACCCTCTGGGAGAAGAAATTCCTTCTCAACTCGGTTTTAAATTGGCTCCCCCGTATTTTGAGGCTGTGCCCCCTAGTTCTAGTCTTCCCCGACCAGTGGAAACAACCTCTCTGCCTCTATCTTGTCTATCCCTTTCATTATTTTAAATGTTTCTGTAAGATCACCCCTCATCCTTCTGAACTCCAACAAGTAAAGACCCAGTCTACCCAATCTATCATCATAAGGTAACGCCCTCATCTCCGGAATCAGCCTAGTGAATCGTCTCTGTACCCCTTCCAAAGCCAGTATATCCTTCCTTAAGTAAGGTGACCAAAACTGCACGCAGTACTCCAGGTGCGGCCTCACCAATACCCTGCTTTTGTACTCCATCCCTCTCGCAATGAAGGCCAACATTCCATTCGCCTTCCTGATTACCTGCTGCACCTGCAAACTAACTTTTTGGGATTCATGCACAAGGACCCCCAGGTCCCTCTGCACCGCAGCATGTTGTAATTTCTCCCCATTCACATAATATTCCCTTTTATTGTTTTTTTTTCCAATATGGATGACCTCACATTTTCCAACATTGTATTCCATCTGCCAAACCTTAGCCCATTCGCTTAACCTATCTAAATCTCTTTGCAGCCTCTCTGTGTCCTCTACACAACCCGCTTTCCCACTAATCTTTGTGCCATCTGCAAATTTTGTTACACTACACTCTGTCCCCTCTTCCAGGTCATCTATGTATATTGTAAACAGTTGTGGTCCCAGCACCGATCCCTGTGGCACACCACTAACCACCGATTTCCAACCCGAAAAGGACCCACTCCTGCCTGTGAGTCCAACAGAGAAGACGTTTGAAGAATTGTGTACACTGGTACAGGACCACCTTAAGCTAGACGAAGGTATCATCATCTCGAGATATAGATTTTACACGCACGTTCGCTCAGAGGGCCAGAATGCGTGGAATTCGTTGCCGACCTGAGACGTCTAGCGGGACCGCGTAAGTTCGGGGCTGTGTTGGCAAACATGCTGCGGGACTTCTTTGTAAGCGGCATCAACCACGAGGTGATTCTGTGTAAACTACTGGCGGTGGAGACATTGGACTTGAACAGGGCCATCACCATCGCTCAGTCATGCATGACGATGGATCGAAGTCTAAAGCAGATATCAGTGAAAAATCGAAACTCGGCAAGTACTGTAAATGTGATTGGTTCGGCAGAGCAGCACATGGCAGGGCCTACCCGACTGCATACACGAAACCTGTGGCTGGCCAAAGTCCGCCAGCGGGAATGCATCCAATTTCTCCGTGTTGGCGTTGTGGGGGAAATCACCGGCACCAGCAGTGCTAATTTAAGCAATATAATTGCAAAGGCTGTCTGAGAGTGGGACATCTCCAGCGCAAGAGTCTGCAGATGAGCAAGCGTGCTGCGACACACCATGTGGAGGATGATGGTCAAACTAACGCAGATCCGGATATGCAATCCGAGATACCAGAGGAGGAAGTGTATGCACTGTACTCGTTCCTAACTAAGAGCAAACCGATAATGATCAACGTGAAATTTAATGGGGTACCGGTATCGATGGAACTGGACACAGGGGCGAGTCAATCAATAATGAGCCAGAGGGCATTCGACAAGCTGTGGGATACTAAGGCTGTGAGGCCTGGGCTGAGTCCAGTCAATGCCAAGTTGCGCACGTACAACAAAGAACTCATAACGGTGATTGGCAGTGCCACAATTAAAGTGTCGTATGACGGTGCAGTTCACGAGTTACCACTATGGATTGTCCCAGGCAATGGCCCAAAGCTGTTCGGCAGGAACTGGCTTGAAAAAAAATCAGATGTGACTGGAACGACATCAAGGCGTTGTCGTCGGAGAAAGATACATGTGCCCAAGTACTGAGCAAGTTCCCCTCGCTGTTCGAACCAGGCAGCAGCAACTTCACGGGAGCCAAGGTGCAGATCCACGTGGACTCGGAGGCAAGACCCGGCCATCATAAAGCTCGGGCAGTTCCATATATGATGAGGGAGAAGGTTGAAATCGAACTGGACAGACTCCAGCATGAAGGGATCATATCATCAATTTAATGAATGGGCCAGCCCCATTGTTCCTGTGCTGAAAAGTGATGGCACAGTCAGAATCTGTGGAGACTACAAGGCTACGATCAATAGGGTTTCGAAACAGGAGCAGTACCCGTTACCGAAGGCTGATGACTTGTTTGCAACGCTAGCCGGGAGGATATCGTTCACCAAACTGGATTTGATGTCGGCCTACATGACACAGGAGTTGATCGACACATCGAAGAAACTTACGTGCATCAACACTCATAAAGGACTATTTATCTATAACAGGTGCCCTTTTGGAATTCGCTCGGCTGCAGCCATATTTCAGAGGAACATGGAGAGTCTACTGAAGTCCGTTCCCAGAACCGTCATGTTCCAAGGTGACATACTGGTCACAGGGCGTGACTCCGAGGTACATCTGAACAACCTGGAAGAGGTTCTACATCGTCTGGACAAAGTGGGACTCGGACTGAAACGCTCGAAGTGCATCTTCATGGCACCAGAAGTCAAATTCCTGGGGAGGAAAATTGTTGCTGACGGCATCAGACCCATGGACGCGAAAACCAAGGCCATCAAAAATGCACCCAAGCCGCAGAATGTGATGGAGCTGCGTTCATTCCTGGGTCTACCCAGGTCTACTCAACCACTTTGGTAACTTCCTACCTAAATTGAGCACCTTATTAGAGCCACTGCACATGCTGCTAAGAAAAGGCGACAACTGGGTTTGGGGTGCGTCTCAAGATAGAGCTTTTGAGAAAGCCACTAATCTGCTTTGCTCTAACAAGCTGCTGGTACATTATGATCCGTGTAAGCGTCTAGTATTGGTCTGTGATGCTTCGTTATATGGAATTGGTTGCGTGCTCCAACAAGCTAATGAGTCGGGTAAACTTCAACCAATTGCATATGCTTCAAAAAGTTTGTCTAAAGTGGAAAGAGCCGACAGCATGGTAGAGAAAGACGCACTAGCCTGTGTGTATGGGGTTAAAAAGATGCAACAGTACCTGTTTGGTCTTCAGTTTGAACTGGAGACAGATCACAAGCTGCTCATTTCACTGTTCTCTGAAAACAAAGGTATCAATACCGATACTTCATCCCACATCCAGAGGTGGGCGCTGACATTATCCACTTATGATTATGTCATTCACCATAGACCTGGCATTGAGAATTGTGCCGATGCTTTGAACCGTTTGCCGTTGCCCAAACCGGAGGTGGAAACACCACAACCAGCGTACCTATTGTTAGTTAAGGATGCTTTTGAAAGTGAAGGAACCCCTGTCACGGGTCAATATATTAAGACCTGGACCAGCCAGGACCCGATTTTATCCGTGGTGAAGAGTGCATCCTCAAAGGTGATTGGTCTGCCCTACCTAAGCAAATGTGCAGCTCAGCAAAGCACCAGCGGAATCGCTGCTGAGTTTGTGGTCGTGGCCTTTAAAACCATGGTCCAGGATCCACATAGACTTTGCAGGTCCCTTCCTGGGGAAAATATTTTTAGTTGTGGTGGATGCATATTCAAAGTGGATCGAGTGTATAATCATGTCAGCCAGCACATCCACAGCTACCATTGAGAATCTCAGTGTCATGTTCACGACACATGGTCTGCCTGACATCGTTGTTAGCGACAACGGATCGTGCTTCACTAGTCAGAAGTTTCAAGAGTTCATGAAACTCAATGGTATCAATGGTATCAGCACCGTTCAAACCTGCATCCAATGGGCAAGCAAAGTGCTGTCCAAATCATAAAGCAGAGTATGAAGCGAGTAACCCAAGGGTCACTGGAGACCCGCCTGTCATGCATACTGCTTAGTTACAGGACAAGACCACACACATTTACCGGGGTCTCGACCGCTGAACTAATGATGAAGAGAGGTCTTAAAACCAAACTATCTCTTGTGCACCCTGACTTGAATAATCATGTTGAATATAGAAGACAAAGTCAGCAAGGGTATCACGATCGCGCAGGTGTGTCACGTGATATTTCTGTAAATGATCCTGTATATATTCTGAATTATAGAAACATAGAAAATAGGTGCAGGAGTAGGTCATTCGGCCCTTCGAGCCTGCACCGCCATTCAATAAGATCATGGCTGATCATTCCCTCAGTACCTCATTCCTGCTTTCTCTCCATACCCCTTGATCCCTTTAGCCGTAAGGACCACATCTAACTCCCTTTTATATATCTAACGAACTGGCATCAACAACTTTCTGTGGTAGAGAATTCCACAGGTTCACAATTCTCTGAGTGAAGAAATTTCTCCTCATCTCGGTCCTAAATGGCTTACCCTTTATCGGGAATATTCTGCATCTAACCTGTCCAATCCCATAAGAATGTTATATGTTTCTATGAGATCCCCTCTCATTCTTCTAAATTCCAGTGAATATAAGCCTAGTCGATCCAGTCTTTCTTCATATGTCAGTCCTGTCATCCCGGGAATCAGTCTGGTGAACCTTCGCTGCACTCCCTCAATAGCAAGAATGTAATTTCTCAGATTAGGAGACCAAAACTGCACACAACATTCAAGGTGTGGCCTTACCAAGGCCCTGTACAACTGCAGTAAGACCTCCCTGCTCCTATACTCAAATGCTCTAGCTATGAAGGCCAACATGCCATTTGTCTTCTTCACCGCCTGCTGTACCTGCATGCCAACTTTCAATGACTGATGTACTATCACACCTAGGTCTCGTTGCACCTCCCCATTTCCTAATCTGTTACCATTCAGATAATATTCTGCCTTCCTGTTTTTGCCACCAAAGTGGATAACCTCACATTTACCTACATTATATTGCATCTGCCATGCATTTGCCCACTCACCTCACCTGTCCAAGTCACTCTGCAGCCTCTTAGCATCCTCCTCACAGCTCACACTGCCACCCAGCTTAGTGTCATCTGCAAACTTGGAGATATTACGTTCAATTCCTTCGTCTAAATCATTAATGTATATTGTAAATAGCTGGGGTCCCAGCACTGAACCTTGCGGTACGCAACTAGTCACTGCCTGCCATTCTGAAAAGGACCCATTTATTCTGACTCTCTGCTTCCTGTCTGCCAACCAGTTCTCTATCCACGTCAATACATTACCCCCAATACCGTGTGCTTTAATTTTGCACACCAATCTCTTGTGTAGGACCTTGTCAAAAGCCTTTTGAAAGTCCAAATACACCACATCCATTGGTTCTCCCTTGTCCACTCTATTAGTTACATCCTCAAAAAATTCCAGAAGATTTGTCAAGCATGATTTCCCTTTCATAAATCCATGCTGACTTGGACCGATCCTGTCACTGCTTTCCAAATGCGCTGCTATTACATCCTTAATAATTGATTCCAACATTTTCCCCACTACCAATGTCAGGCTAACCAGTCGATAATTTCCTGTTTTCTCTCTCCTTCCTTTTTTTTTTTAAAAAGTGGGTTTACATTTGCTACCCTTCAATCTATAGGAACTGATCCAGAGTCAATATAATGTTGGAAAATGATCACCAATGCATCCATTATTTCTAGGGCCACTTCCTTAAGTACTCTGGGATGCAGACTATCAGGCCCTGGGGATTTATCGGCCTTCAATCCCTTCAATTTCCCAAACACAATTTCCTGACTAATAAGGATTTCCTTCAGTTCCTCCTTTTTGCTAGACCCTCGGTCCCCCAGTATTTCCAGAAGGTTATTTGTGTCTTCCTTTTTGAAGACCGAACCAAAGTATTTGTTCAATTGGTCTGCCATTTCTTTGTTCCCTATTATTAATTCACCTGATTCTGACTGCAAGGGACCTACATTTGTCTTCACTAATCTTTTTCTCTTCACCTGTCTAAAGAAGTTTTTGCAGTCATTTTTTATGTTCCCTGCAAGCTTCCTCTCGTACTCTATTTTCATCCAAATTAAACCCTTTGTCCTCCTCTGCTGCATTTTAAATTTCTTCCAGTCCTCAGGTTTGCTGCTTTTTCTAGCCAATTTATATCCCTCTTTCTTGAATTTAACACTATCCCTAATTTCCCTTGTTAGCCACGATTGAGCCACCTTCCCCATTTTATTTTTGCGCCAGACAGGGATGTACAATTGTATGAGAGTATAAGAGGAAGCTTGCAGGGAACATAAAAACTGACTGCAAAAGCTTCTATAGATATGTGAAGAGAAAAAGATTAGTGAAGACAAATGTAGGTCCCTTGCAGTCAGAATCCGGTGAATTTATAATGGGGAACAAAGAAAAGGCAGACCAATTGAACAAATACTTTGGTGTTGTCTTCACTATGGAAGACAGACAGGGACAGAGCGAGACTCAGGCTGAAACGCTCCAAGTGTGTTTTCCTGGCACCAGAGGTCAAATTTCTGGGGAGAAAGATTGCGATGGACGGCATCAGACCCATGGACTCCAAGACGGAGGCCACCAAGAATGCACCCGGACCACAGAATGTGACGGAGCTGTGTTCGTTCCTGGGATTCCTCGACTATTTTGGTAACTTTCTACCGGGGTTGAGCACTTTGCTGGTGTTATGTATGTAACACCATGTAACCAGCATTCTACCACCACCAGAGGGCATATCTGTTGGAGTCCCAAGGGATCCCAGCATCCCTTGGAGCACTGTATATAAGCCGGCCTCGCATGCTGTATCAACACTCTGGAGTTAGAATAAAGAGACTAAGGTCACACTTACGTCTACAGCACTCAGTCACATTTCTTTATTCAAGACATAACAGTTGGAACTCTTGCATTTATTGCTAAGCAAGGGTGATGACTGGGTTTGGGGTAAATCTCAAGAAACCTGCTCTGTTCTAACAAGTTACTTGTATTATGTGACCCGTGTAAATGTTTAGTACTAGCTTGTGATGCATCTTCGTACGGGGTCGGTTGTGTGTTACAGCAAGCCAATGTGTCAGGCAAACTGCAACCGGTTACATATGGTCCAGAAGTTTATCTAAGGCTGAAAGCCGACAGTACGGTTGAGAAAGAAGCATTAGCATGTGTATACGGGGTTAAGAAAATGCACCAATACATATTTGGACTCCAGTTTAAGCTCGAAACTGACCACAAGCCGCTCATTTCGCTGTTCTCAGAAAGCAAGGGTATTAACACCAATACTTCGTCCCACATCCAGAGATGGGCACTAACGTTATCTGCGTATGGTTATGTAATGCGCCACAGACCAGGCACGGAGAACTGTGCTGATGCCCTCAGTCGGCTACCATTGCCCACCACCGGGGTGGAAATGGCGCAGCCCGTAGACTTGCTTCTTGTAATGGATGCTTTTGAGAGCAAGGAGTCACCCGTCACGGCTCTCCAGATCAGGGCCTGGACTAGCCAGGACCCTGAGCTATCACTAGTAAAAAGCTGTGTCCTTAATGAGAGCTGGTCGGCGGTTCCTGGGAAATGCAAGATGAAATTAAGCCGTTCCACTGACGCAAGGATGAAATGTCCTCCATTTGGATTGTCTCTTATGGGGGAATCGTGCAGTTTTGCCAAAAAAAGGCAGGGAAACGTTTATCCGCGACCTACACAGTACTCACCCAGGCATAGTCATGATGAAATCTATCGCCAGGTCGGACGTTTGGTGGCCCGGCGTTGATTGGAGTCACGCGTACACCACAGTATTAAATGCCCTCTCGTTCATCATCGATTGACTCGCCCCTAGGTCCAGTTCCATCGATACTGGTATCCCATTAAACTTCAAATAATCAAAATTGGTTTACTCTTGGTTATGAAAGAGTACAGTCCATACACTTCCTCCTCTGGCATCTCGGATTGCGTATCTGGATCCGCGCTAGTCTGACTCTCATCCTCCACATGGTGTGTCGCAGCACGCTTGCTCACCTGCGGACACTTGTGCTGGAGATGCCCCACTCTCAGACAGCCTTTGCAACTATATTGCTTAAATCGGCACTGCTGGAGAAGTCGGATACATTCCCGCTGGCGGACATTGGGCAGCCACAGGTTTCGAGAACGCAGCTGGATAGGCCCTGCCATGTGCCGCTCTGCCGATCGCTGAATAAATCGCATTTATAGCACTTGTTGAGGTTTGGTACTTCACCGATATTTGCTTTAAACTCCTGTCCGTCGTCATACATGATTGAGCCCTTTCTAAATCCAACTCCTCCCCCGCCAGAAGTTTGCACAGGGTCACCTCGTGGTTGATACCGAGAACAAAGTCCCGCAGCATGTCCGCCAACACCGTCCCGAACTTGCACGGTCCTGCTCGACGTCTCAGGTCAGCAACGAATTCTGCCGCGCTCTGGCCCTCCGATCGAATGTTTGTATAAAACCTGTATCTCGAGATGATGATGTCGTCGTCTGGCTTGAGGTGCTCCCGTACCAATGTACACAACTCCTCGTACGTTTTCTCTGTTGGATCACTGGGCATGAGTAGATTCTTTATCAGACCGTAGATCTTTGAACAGTGAGGAACACGGCCCGGCGCCAATCTGCATCATCGAACCCCTTCATTTTGTTAGCCACGAAGTACTGGTTCAAACGGCTCACAAAGTCTGCCCAATCTTCTCCCTCCAGGAATCACTCTAAAAATACGATTGTGCTCATTTTGCAAACAAAGGTTCTTGTATTCTCGTCGCCAAATGTTATGTATGCAATAAAGGTTCAAACTGAGTACTGTTTAACTGAACAAGGTACACCCTTGGCTCTGCTTTATTACGGCACAAAGTGCCTGACTCACAATATGGCTGGCCTTTTATACCAGAGCAGCACCATGTGCGTGCTGCTCAGCGACCTCCAACACTGACACCATCTGATGGCTACAAACAGCATGTACCTACATGACAAAGAGAGAGAGAGCGAGAGACAGTGTGAGAGAGAGAGAGAGACAGAAAGAGAGCGAGAGACAGAGAAAGAGAGACAGCGAGAGAGAGAGAGCGAGAGACAGAGAGAGAGACAGGGCGAGAAAGAGACCAGAGAGAGAAACCAGAGCGAGAGGGCGACAGGATGAGACCAGAGAGGCAGAGACCGAGAGAGAAAGAGTGAGACAGAGAGAGAGTGAGGTTGAGGGAGAGAGACAGAGAGAGAGCGAGACAGTGAGAGAGACAGAGAGAGAGGGCGTGAGAGATACAGAGAGAGAGTGAGAGACAGAGAGGGAGAGAGAGCGTGAAACCAGAGAGAGAGTGAGAGAGAAACCGGAGAGAGCGCGAGAGAGGGACAGAGATGGAAAGAGGGACAGAGATGGAGAGAGAGAGAGCATGAGATTCGAGAAAGAGACCAGAGAGAGAGAGAGCGTGTCAGGGAGAGAGAGAGAGACTGAGTTTATTATGTCCATAATGTACTTATGAATGACTCCACGAGGCAATGTGTTGTACTCAAACTGTAGTGACCTTGGTCCTTTATTCCAAACTCCAGAGTGAAGCACAAGCATGGTGGGCAGCCTTTTATACAGCCCCTGCCACCGGGGCAGGAAACCCCGGTCTCCACCAGTTGCACCCTCTAGTGGTGCCAGCATAGTATATACACAGTGTAAACCTTATTGATAATACATCAGGTAACAAGTCTCCAAATTATGCAACTATACAGTGACTACACAGAGTGTGTATCTATGGTCTGCATATATAACATCACTCTCCCCCAAGTCTTTTGTGCCGATTACCTTTGCACTATGTTCTCTGGCTTAGCTCTCCCCAGACTTTTAGATTGGTTTAATTGGCAGCGAACTACTAAGTAGCTGTTTGGTGTTTAAGTAAATTTTAGTAAGTAAATTAATTTAAGGGTTAAGTCATGACAGGAGAGCTCGAACCCGTGTCATGCTCCTCCTGTGCTATGTGGGAAATCAGGGACACTACTATGTGTGCAGGAAGTGTGTCCAGCTGCAGCTCCTGACAGACCGCATGACGGCACTGGATCTGCGGATGGACTCACTCTGGAGCATGCGCGATGCTGAGAATGTTGTGGATAGCACATTTAGTGAGTTGGTCACACCGAAGGTAAGGGTTAGGACAAATAGTGAATGGGTGACCAAGAGACAAGGCAAGAGCAGGAAGGTAGTGCAGGAGTCCCCTGCGGTCATCTCTCTCCAAAACAGATATACCGTTTTGGATACTGTTGAGGGAGATGACTTACCAGGGGAAGGCACCAGCAGCCAGGTTCATGGCACCGTGGGTAGCTCTGCTGCATAGAAGGGTGGGAAAAAGAGTGGGAGAGCTATAGTGATAGGGGACTCGATTGTAAGGGGAATAGATAGGAGTTTCTGCGGCCGCAACCGAGACTCCAGGATGGTATGTTGCCTCCCTGATGCAAGGGTCAAGGATGTCTTGGAGTGGCTGTAGAGCATTCTGGAGAGGGAGGGTGAACAGCCAGTTGTCGTGGTACATGTAGGTACCAACGATATAGGTAAGAAGCGGGAAGAGGTCCTACAAGCTGAATTTAGGGAGCTAGGAGTTAAATTAAAAAGTAGGACCTCAAAGGTAGTAATCTCTGGATTGCTACCAGTGCCACGTGCTAATCAGAGTAGAGGGAGCAGGATAGTTAGAATAAATACATGGCTTGAGCAGTGGTGCAAGAGGGAGGGATTCAAATTCCTGGGACATTAGAACCAGTTCTGGGGGAAGTGGGACCTGTACAAAAGGGACGGTCTGCACTTGGGCAGGACTGGAACTGTAGTCCTGGGGGTAACATTTGCTAATGCAGTTCAGGAGTGTTTAAACTAATATGGCAGGGGGATGGGAACCTATCCAGCAAGAGGACGAAGTAATATGGAGTCAGAAACAGATGGTAGAAAGGTAAAAAGCAAAAGTGGAAGGCCGAGAAAACAAAGGCAAGAAACAAAAAGGGCCACACTACATCATAATTCTAAAAGGACGAAGGGTGTTAAAAAAACAAGCCTGAAGGCTTTGTGTCTTAATGCAAGGAGTATCCCTAATAAGGTGGATGAATTAACTGTGCAAATAGATGTTAACAGATATGATGTGACTGGGATTACAGAGACGTGGCTCCAGGATGATCAGGGCTGGGAACTCAACATTCAGGGGTATTCAACATTCAGGAAGGATAGAATAAAAGGAAAAGGAGGTGGGGTAGCATTGCTGGTTAAAGATGAGATTAATGCAATAGTTCGGAAGGACATTAGCTTGGATGATGTGGAATCTATATGGGTAGAGCTGCAGAACACCAAAGGGCAAAAAACGTTGGTGGGAGTTGTGTACAGACCTCCAAACAGTAATAGTGATATTGGGGAGGGCATCAAACAGGAAATTAGGGGTGCATGCAATAAAGGTGCAGCAGTTATCATGACTGACTTTAATATGCATATAGATTGGGCTAACCAAACTGGAAGCAATACGGTGGAGGAGGATTTCCTGGAGTGCATAAGGGATGGTTTTCTAGACCAATATGTCGAGGAACCAACTAGGGGGGAGGCCATCTTAGACTGGGTGTTGTGTAATGAGAGAGGATTAATTAGCAATCTCGTTGTGCGAGGCCCCTTGGGGAAGAGTGACCATAATATGGTGGAATTCTACATTAGGATGGAGAATGAAACAGTTAATTCAGAGACCATGGTCCAGAACTTAAAGAAGGGTAACTTTGAAGGTATGAGGCGTGAATTGGCTAGGATAGATTGGCGAATGATACTTAAGGGGTTGACTGTGGATGGGTAATGGCAGGCATTTAGAGACCGCATGGATGAACTACAACAATTGTACATTCCTGTCTGGAGTAAAAATAAAAAAGGGAATGTGGCTCAACCGTGGCTATCAAGGGAAATCAGGGATAGTATTAAAGCCAAGGAAGTGGCATACAAATTGGCCAGAAATAGCAGAGAACCCGGGGACTGGGAGAAATTTAGAACTCAGCAGAGGAG
Organism: Pristiophorus japonicus; assembly: GCF_044704955.1. NCBI lineage: Eukaryota > Metazoa > Chordata > Chondrichthyes > Pristiophoridae > Pristiophorus > Pristiophorus japonicus. Next base: position 33,099 of record NW_027254616.1, read on the forward strand.
GACAAAGGGTTTGATTAGGGCAGGGAAAATGGAGTACGAGAAGAAGCTTGCAGGGAACATTAAGATGGACTGCAAAAGCTTCTATAGATATGTAAAGAGAAAAAGGTTAGTAAAGACAAACATAGGTCCCCTGCAGTCAGAATCAGGGGAAATCATAACGGGGAGCAAAGAAATGGCAGACCAATTGAACAAGTACTTTGGTTCGGTATTAGATAGATAGAAACATAGAAAATAGGTGCAGGAGTAGGCCATTCGGCCCTTCTAGCCTGCACCGCCATTCAATGAGTTCATGGCTGAACATGCAACTTCAGTACTCCATTCCTGCTTTCTCACCATACCCCTTGATTCCCCTAGTAGTAAGGACTTCATCTAACTCCTTTTTGAATATATTTAGTGAATTGGCCTCAACAACTTTCTCTGGTAGAGAATTCCACAGGTTCACCACTCTCTGGGTGAAGAAATTCCTCCTCATCTCAGTCCTAAATGGCTTCCCCCTTATCCTTAGACTGTGTCCCCTGGTTCTGGACTTCCCCAACATTGGGAACATTCTTCCTGCATCTAACCTGTCTAACCCCGTCAGAATTTTAAACGTTTCTATGAGGTCCCCTCTCATTCTTCTGAACTCCAGTGAATACAAGCCCAGTTGATCCAGTCTTTCTTGATAGGTCAGTCCCGCCATCCCGGGAATCAGTCTGGTGAACCTTCGCTGCACTCCCTCAATAGCAAGAATGTCCTTCCTCAGGTTAGGAGACCAAAACTGTACACAATACTCCAGGTGTGGCCTCACCAAGGCCCTGTAGCAACACCTCCCTGCCCTTGTACTCAAATCCCCTCGCTATGAAGGCCAACATGCCATTTGCTTTCTTAACCGCCTGCTGTACCTGCATGCCAACCTTCAATGACTGATGTACCATGACACCCAGGTCTCGTTGCACCTCTCCTTTTCCTAATCTGTCACCATTCAGATAATACTCTGTCTCTCTGTTTTTACCACCAAAGTGGATAACCTCACATTTATCCACATTATACTTCATCTGCCATGCATTTGCCCACTCACCTAACCTATCCAAGTCGCTCTGCAGCCTCATAGAATCCTCCTTGCAGCTCACACTGCCACCCAACTTAGTGTCATCCGCAAATTTGGAGATACTACCCCATTTAATCCCCTCGTCTAAATCATTAATGTACAGTGTAAACAGCTGGGGCCCCAGCACAGAACCTTGCGGTACCCCACTAGTCACTGCCTGCCATTCTGAAAAGTACCCATTTACTCCTACTCTTTGCTTCCTGTCTGACAACCAGTTCTCAATCCATGTCAGCACACTACCCCCAATCCCATGTGCTTTAACTTTGCACATTAATCTCTTGTGTGGGACCTTGTCGAAAGCCTTCTGAAAGTCCAAATATACCACATCGACTGGTTCTCCCTTGTCCACTCTACTGGAAACATCCTCAAAAAATTCCAGAAGATTTGTCAAGCATGATTTCCCTTTCACAAATCCATGCTGACTTGGACCTATCATATTACCTCTTTCCAAATGCACTGCTATGACATCCTTAATAATTGATTCCATCATTTTACCCACTACCGATGTCAGGCTGACCGGTCTGTAATTCCCTGCTTTCTCTCTCCCACCTTTTTTAAAAAGTGGGGTTACATTGGCTACCCTCCACTCCATAGGAACTGATCCAGAGTCAATGGAATGTTGGAAAATGACTGTCAATGCATCCACTATTTCCAAGGCCACCTCCTTAAGTACTCTGGGATGCAGTCCATCAGGCCCTGGGGATTTATCGGCCTTCAATCCCATCAATTTCCCCAACACAATTTCCCGACTAATAAGGATTTCCCTCAGTTCCTCCTCCTTACTAGACCCTCCGACCCCTTTTATATCCGGAAGGTTGTTTGTGTCCTCCTCAGTGAATACCGAACCAAAGTACTTGTTCAATTGGTCCGCCATTTCTTTGTTCCCCGTTATGACTTCCCCTGATTCTGACTGCAGGGGACCTACGTTTGTCTTTACTAACCTTTTTCTCTTTACATATCTATAGAAACTTTTGCAATCCGTCTTAATGTTCCCTGCAAGCTTCTTCTCGTACTCCATTTTCCCTGCCCTAATCAAATCCTTTGTCCTCCTCTGCTGAGTTCTAAATTTCTCCCAGTCCCCGGGTTCTCTGCTATTTCTGGCCAATTTGTATGCCACTTCCTTGGCTTTAATGCTATCCCTGATTTCCCTTGATAGCCACGGTTGAGCCACCTTCCCTTTTTTATTTTTACGACAGACAGGAATGTACAATTGTTGTAGTTCATCCATGCGGTCTCTAAATGTCTGCCATTGCCCATCCACAGTCAACCCCTTCAGTATCATTCGCCAATCTATCCTAGCCAATTCATGCCTCATACCTTCAAAGTTACCCTTCTTTAAGTTCTGGACCATGGTCTCTGAATTAACTGTTTCATTCTCCATCCTAATGCAGAATTCCACCATATTATGGTCACTCTTCCCCAAGGGGCCTCGCACAACGAGATTGCTAATTAATCCTCTCTCATTACACAACACCCAGTCTAAGATGGCCTCCCCCCTAGTTGGTTCCTCGACATATTGGTCTAAAAAACCATCCCTTATGCACTCCAGGAAATCCTCCTCTACCGTATTGCTTCCAGTTTGGTTAACCCAATCTATGTGCATATTAAAGTCACCCATTATAACTGCTGCACCTTTATTGCACGCACCCCTAATTTCATGTTTGATGCCCTCCCCAACATCACTACTACTGTTTGGAGGTCTGTACACAACTCCCACTAACGTTTTTTGTCCTTTGGTATTTTGCAGCTCTACCCATATAGATTCCACATCATCCAAGCTAATGTCCTTCCGAACTATTGCCTTAATTTGCTCCTTAACCAGCAATGCTACCCCACCTCCTTTTCCTTTTATTCTATCTTTCCTGAATGTTGAATACCCCTGGATGTTGAGTTCCCAGCCCTGATCATCCTGGAGCCACGTCTCCGTAATCCCAATCACATCATATTTGTTAACATCTATTTGCACAGTTAATTCATCCACTTTATTGCGGATACTCCTTGCATTAAGACACAATTCCTATTCACTAAGGAGGACACAAACAACCTTCCGGATATAAAAGGGGTCGGAGGGTCTAGTAAGAAGGAGGAACCGAGGGAAATTCTTATTAGTCGGGAAATTGTGTTGGGGAAATTGATGGGATTGAAGGCCGATAAATCCCCAGGGCCCGATGGACTGCATTCCAGAGTACTTAAGGAGGTGGCCTTGGAAATAGCGGATGCATCGACAGTCATTTTCCAACGTTCCATAGACTCTGGATCAGTTCCTATGGAGTGGAGGGTAGCCAATGTAACCCCACTTTTTAAAAAAGGAGGGAAGAGAGAAAACAGGGAATTATAGACCGGTCAGCCTGACATTGGTAGTGGGTAAAATGATGGAATCAATTATTAAAGATGTATTTGGAAAGAGGTGACATGATAGGTCCAAGTCAGCATGGATTTGTGAAAGGGAAATCATGCTTGACAAATCTTCTGGAATTTTTTGAGGATGTTTCCAGTAGAGTGGACAAGGGAGAACCAGTTGATGTGGTCTATTTGGACTTTCAGAAGGCCTTCGACAAGGTCCCACACAAAAGATTAATGTGCAAAGTTAAAGCACATGGGATTGGGGGTAGTGTGCTGACGTGGATTGAGAACTGGTTGTCAGACAGGAAGCAAAGAGTAGGAGTAAATGGGTACTTTTCAGAATGGCAGGCAGTGACTAGTCGGGTACCGCAAGGTTCTGTGCTGGGGCCCTAGCTGTTTACACTGCACATTAATGATTTGGACGAGGGGATTAAATGTAGTATCTCCAAATTTGCGGATGACACTAAGTTGGGTGGCAGTGTGAGCTGCGAGGAGGATGCTATGAGGCTGCAGAGTGACTTGGATAGGTTAGGTGAGTGGGCAAATGCAAGGCAGATGAAGTATAATGTGGATAAATGTGAGGTTATCCACTTTGGTGGTAAAAACAGAGAGACAGACTGTTATCTGAATGATGACAGATTAGGAAAAGGGGAGGTGCAACGAGACCTGGGTGTCATGGTACATCAGTCATTGAAGGTTGGCATGCAGGTACAGCAGGCGGTTAAGAAAGCAAATGGCATGTTGGCCTTCATAGCAAGGGGATTTGAGTACAGGGGCAGGGAGGTGTTGCTACAGTTGTACAGGGCCTTGGTGAGGCCACACCTAGAATATTGTGTACAGTTTTGGTCTCCTAACTTGAGGAAGGACATTCTTGCTATTGAGGGAGTGCAGCGAAGGTTCACCAGACTGATTCCCGGGATGGCGGGACTGATATATCAGGAAAGACTGGATCAACTGGGCTTGTGTTCACTGGAGTTCAGAAGAATGAGAGGGGATCTCATAGAAACGTTTAAAATTCTGACAGGTTTAGACAGGTTAGATGCAGGAAGAATGTCCCCAATGTTGGGGAAGTCCAGAACCAGGGGTCACAGTCTGAGGATAAGGGGTAAGCCATTTAGGACCGAGATGAGGAGAAACTTCTTCACCCAGAGAGTGGTGAACCTGTGGAATTCTCTACCACAGGAAGTTGTTGAGGCCAATTCACTAAATATATTCAAAAAGGAGTTAGATGTAGTCCTTACTACTCGGGGGATCAAGGGGTATGGCGAGAAAACAGGAATGGGGTACTGAAGTTGCATGTTCAGCCATGAACTCATTGAATGGCAGTGCAGGCTAGAAGGGCTGAATGGCCTACTCCTGCACCTATTTTCTATGTTTCTATGTTAAGTACCAATAGCCCTTGCACCTTGGCTGTGCTTTGGCTTGGCCCTCTCCCTGTTAACCCCCAAGTCCTTTTGCCACAAAGTTGGGTAGTGGCTACTGTTATATATGTAAACCTGTAAATATCTTGTTTAACCACCAGAGGGCTCATCCCCTGGAGTCCCAAGGGATCCCATAATCCCTTGGGAGCACAGGTATTTAAGGCGGCGTCACAGGCACTCTGGAGACCTGCAATAAAAGACTAAGGTCACACTTTACTTTGAGCTCACAGTATCTGGTCAGGCTCTTTATTCATACAACTGGCGATGAGATACAGATATCGAACCCCACCACAATGATGCAGACAACAGTGGGCATCCTGCAGAAATTTTCAGAGGGAGATGATTGGGAAACCTTTGTGGAGTGACTTGACCAATACTTCGTGGCCAACGAGCTGGAAGGAGAAGGGAACGCTGCCAAATGAAGGGCGATTCTCCTCACTGTCTGTGGGACACCAACGTATGGCCTCATGAAAAACCTACTCACTCCAGCAAAACCCACAGACAAGTTGTACGATGATTTGTGCACACTGGTCCGGGAGCATTTGAACCCAAAGGAAAGCGTTCTGATGGCGAGGTACCGGTTCTACACCTACAAAAGGTCTGAAGGCCAGGAAGTGGCGAGTTATGTCGCCGAACTAAGGCGCCTTGCAGGACATTGCGAATTTGAAGGACACTTGGAGCACATGCTCAGGGACTTCTTTGTACTTGGCATTGGCCATGAAGTAATACTTCACAAACTTTTGACTGTAGAGACCCCAACCTTGAGTAAAGCCATAGCGATAGCCCAGGCGTTCATTGCCACCAGTGACAATACAAAGCAAATCTCTCAGCACAAGAGTGCTGCTACAAGTACTGTGAACAAAGTGATGTTGTTTTCGAATTGTAACGTACAGGGCAGGTCACACATACCTGCAGCTGCATGTCTGCAGATGTCTCAGAGTCCACCATCAAAGGTGATGAATGCAAGGCCATTAACACCTTGTTGGCGCTGCGGGGGTGATCATCGTTTCCATTCATGTCACTTCAAAGGGTACGTTTGCAAGGGCTGTGGAACAATGGGACACCTCCAACGTATGTGCAGGCGAGCTGCAAACCCTGCTAATCCTGCAAACCACCATGTTGCAGAGGACGACAGATCCACGGCAGATCACGATGAACCAGACTTGACCTTGGCCTACATGATGCAGGAGCTGGAGGAATCATCGAAGGGTCTCACCTGCATCAAAACCGACAAAGGTCTCTTCATTTACAACAGATGCCCGTTTGGGATTTGATCAGCTGTGGCGATATTCCAGAGAAACATGGAAAGTTTACTGAAGTCAGTCCCGCGCACCGTGGTCTTCCAGGACGACATCTTGGTTACAGGTCGAGACACAGTCGAGCATCTGCAGAACCTGGAGGAGGTTCTTAGTTGGCTCAATCATGTGGGGCTCAGGTTAAAACACTCGCAGTGCGTTTTCCTGGCACCTGAAGTGGAGTTCCTAGGGAGAAGAATGCCTTTGTAAAAGCTAGAAAATTGTTATGCTCAAACAAATTGCTTGTGTTGTATGATCCATGTAAGCGTTTGGTACTAGCATGTGATGTGTCATCATATGGCGTCGGGTGTGTATTGCAACAAGCTAATGATTTCGGGAAACTGCAACCGGTTGCTTATGCATCCAGGAGTCTGTCTGAGAGAGCCTACAGCATGATTGAGAAAGAAGCGTTAGTGTGTGTCTATGGGGTAAAGAAAATGCATCAATATCTGTTCGGGCTCAAATTTGAATTGGAAACTGACCATAAGCTATTGATTTCCCTCTTTTCTGAAAGTAAGGGGATGAATACCAACGCATCGGCCCACATCCAGGGATGGGCGCTTACGTTATCCGCATACAACTATGCCATCCGCCACAGGCCAGACACAGAAAACTGCACCGATGCTCTCAGTAGGCTGCCATTGCCCACCACGGGGTGGAAATGGCGCAGCCCGCAGATCTAGCCATGGTTATGGAAGCATTTGAGAGTGAGCAATCAACCGTCACTGCCCGGCAGATCAAAACCTGGACAAGCCAGGACCCCTTACTGTCCTTAGTAAAAAGAACTGTGTGCTTCACCGGAGTTGGTCCAGTGTCCTGTTAGAAATGCAGGAAGAAATAAAGCCGTACCAGCGGCGCAGAGATGAAATGTCTATACAGGCAGACTGCCTTCTGTGGGGTAATCGGGTATTGGTACCCAAAAAAGGGCAGAGACACTTTCATTAGTGATCTCCACAGTACACACCCAGGCATTGTAATGATGAAAGCGATAACCAGATCCCACGTGTGGTGACCCGGTATCGATGCAGACTTAGAGTCCTGCGTGCACAAATGTAACACATATTCACAGTTAAACAATGTACCCAGGGAGGCCCGGCTAAGTTTATGGTCTGGGCCCTCCAAACCGTGGTCTAGGGTACACGTCGACTATGCAGGCCTGTTCTTGGGTAAAATGTTCCTTGTGGTTGTAGACGTGTACTCCAAGTGGATTGAATGTGAGATAATGTCGGCTAGCACGTCCGCTGCAATTACTGAAAACCTGCGGGCCATGTTTGCCATGCACGGCTTACCCGATGTCCTGGTGAGCGACAACGGGCCATGTTTTACCAGTGCCGAGTTCAAAGAATTCATGACCCGTAACAGGATCAAACATGTCACATCTGCCCCGTTTAAACCAGCGTCCAATGGTCAGGCAGAGAGAGCAGTGCAAATCATCAAGCAAGGCTTGAAGAGGGTAACTGAAGGCTCACTGCAGACTCGCCTATCCCGAGTCCTGCTTAGCTACCGCACGAGACCCCACTCACTCACTGGGATCCCACCTGCTGAACTGCTCATGAAAAGAGCACTTAAGACAAGGCTCTCGTTAGTTCACCCTGATCTACATGAACAGGTAGAGAGCAGGCGGCTTCAACAAAGTGCATACCATGATAGAGCAAATGTGTCACGTGAGATTGAAATCAATGATCCTGTATTTGTATTAAATTATGGACGAGGTCCCAAGTGGCTTCCCGGCACTGTCGTGGCCAAAGAGGGGAGCAGGGTGTTTCGGGTCAAACTTTCAAATGGACTCATTCACCGGAAACACTTGGACCAAATCAAACTCAGATTCACGGACTATCCTGAGCAACCCACCTTGGACCCTACCTTTGTTGATGTCCCAACATACACACCAGTGGCAACCGATCCAGTGGTTGAACACAAAGCAGCCCAGCAGGACTCACCACGCCAGGCAACCCAGCAAGGCCAGCTGTACAGCAGCCCAGTGAGGGCCCAACAAGCGATTCACCAAAACCAGCATTTGCACCGAGACGATCAACCAGGGCAAGAAGGGCCCCAGATCGACTCACATTGTAAATAGTTACACTATTGACTTTTGGGGGGGGGAAGTGTTGTTACATATGTAAACTTGTAAATACCTTGTTTAACCACCAGAGGGCTCATCCCCTGGAGTCCCAAGGGATCCCACAATCCCTTGGGAGCACCTGTACTGAAGGAGGCCTCACAGGTTGGAGAGGCACTCTGGAGATCTGCAATAAAAGACTATGGTTACGTCTTACTTTGAGCTCACAGTATCTGGTCAGGCTCTTTATTCAGACACTAGTTATCAGTTTGGATGGTTCGATGATGCAGTGGAGGTTCCAGTGGGTTCTGAGTGTGATCCATGTGTGTGTTCATGGTAACATATATCCATTCCCCGCCACCCCCCCACCCACACAGCGAGATCATACAGCTGGCCCATTACATTAACAGACAGGATCAGACACAGAGCAAGTCAAAAAAAAAAAACTTTTTACCGTTTGTATCGTATCACCAAGGTTCAGTGACTTACACTCATTACGTTTTACGGTCGTGTGCCAGGATTGGGTAGATTGCGTCATGGTTCAGTCATGGTCAGTATTGAGGTATTTACAGGTATGTGAGGACGCAGGTTCCAGAGTAACCGGACGGGGTCCTAGTCGTCTGATGGCGGCACTGTGCCCCCTGCTAGCGGGGTGGGCTTGGTTCACTCACCGAGCCAGGACTCAGGGTCTTTGTCGTTGCCTAGTGGTGGGCAGAGCCACAGATGTGTGTGGCCTCCCTGTCCTCCTTTGAGGGCTGCAGAATCTTCTGCCTGCTCTCTAACGGTGTTGGGAACCTGGCTGTTCCAGGTCCTGTTTGGGGAACTCATTGATTCTGACCTTTCGCTCCTGGACATGGCCGAGGTAGTGACTGTGTCTGGGGGCTGCACCATCTCCACCCGGGGGGTGGGCAACGGCGGCCGACTGCGTGTACTGGCACCTCTATAATTTCCAGGTCCGTGGAGAATAGTGCCATCGGGTGCCCGCAGCGTGGGATAGACCTGGGGCAGGGTATCAGGATCAGTGCCTTCACCCTCCTGAGGTCACTGACCTATAACTTGTGGGGACACCTGGGGCAGGGTATCAGGATCAGTGTCTTCACCCTCCTGAGGTCACTGACCTATAACTTGTGGGACAGACCTGGGGCAGGGTATCAGGATCAGTGCCTTCACCCTCCTGAGGTCACTGACCTATAACTTGTGGGGACACCTGGGGCAGGGTATCAGGATCAGTGTCTTCACCCTCCTGAGGTCACTGACCTATAACTTGTGGGATAGACCTGGGGCAGGGTATCAGGATCAGTGTCTTCACCCTCCTGAGGTCACTGACCTATAACTTGTGGAGACACCTGGGGCAGGGTATCAGGGTCAGTGCCTTCACCCTCCTGAGGTCACTGGCCTATAACTTGTGGGGACACCTGGGGCAGGGTATCAGGATCAGTGCCTTCACCCTCCTGAGGTCACTGGCCTATAACTTGTGGGGACACCTGGGGCAGGGTATCAGGATCAGTGCATTCACCCTCCTGAGGTCACTGACCTAAACTTGTGGGATAGACCTGGGGCAGGGTATCAGGATCAGTGCCTTCACCCTCCTGAGGTCACTGACCTATAACTTGTGGGATAGACCTGGGGCAAGGTATCAGGATCAGTGCCTTCACCCTCCTGACGCCACTGAACGATAACTTGTGGGATAGACCTGGGGCAGGGTATCAGGATCAGTGTCTTCACCCTCCTGAGGTCACTGACCTATAACTTGTGGGATAGACCTGGGGCAGGGTATCAGGATCAGTGTCTTCACCCTCCTGAGGTCACTGACCTATAACTTGTGGGATAGACCTGGGGCAGGGTATCAGGATCAGTGCCTTCACCCTCCTGAGGTCACTGACCTATAACTTGTGGGGACACCTGGGGCAGGGTATCAGGATCAGTGCCTTCACCCTCCTGAGGTCACTGACCTATAACTTGTGGGATAGACCTGGGGCAGGGTATCAGGATCAGTGTCTTCACCCTCCTGAGGTCACTGACCTATAACTTGTGGGGACACCTGGGGCAGGGTATCAGGATCAGTGTCTTCACCCTCCTGAGGTCACTGACCTATAACTTGTGGGATAGACCTGGGGCAGGGTATCAGGATCAGTGTCTTCACCCTCCTGAGGTCACTGACCTGTAACTTGTGGGATAGACCTGGGGCAGGGTATCAGGATCAGTGCCTTCACCCTCCTGAGGTCACTGACCTATAACTTGTGGGATAGACCTGGGGCAGGGTATCAGGATCAGTGCCTTCACCCTCCTGAGGTCACTGACCTATAACTTGTGGGATAGACCTGGGGCAGGGTATCAGGATCAGTGTCTTCACCCTCCTGAGGTCACTGACCTATAACTTGTGGGGACAGCTGGGGCAGGGCATCAGGATCAGTGTCTTCACCCTCCTGAGGTCACTGACCTATAACTTGTGGGAAACCAGGGGCAGGGTATCAGGATCAGTGCCTTCACCCTCCTGAGGTCACTGACCTATAACTTGTGGGGACACCTGGGGCAGGGTATCAGGATCAGTGCCTTCACCCTCCTGAGGTCACTGACCTATAACTTGTGGGAAACCAGGGGCAGGGTATCAGGATCAGTGCCTTCACTCTCCTGAGGTCACTGACCTATAACTTGTGGGATAGACCTGGGGCAGGGTATCAGGATCAGTGTCTTCACCCTCCTGAGGTCACTGACCTATAACTTGTGGGATAGACCTGGGGCAGGGTATCAGGATCAGTGTCTTCACCCTCCTGAGGTCACTGACCTATAACTTGTGGGATAGACCTGGGGCAGGGTATCAGGATCAGTGTCTTCACCCTCCTGAGGTCACTGACCTATAACTTGTGGGATAGACCTGGGGCAGGGTATCAGGATCAGTGTCTTCACCCTCCTGAGGTCACTGACCTATAACTTGTGGGATAGACCTGGGGCAGGGTATCAGGATCAGTGCCTTCACCCTCCTGAGGTCACTGACCTATAACTTGTGGGGATACCTGGGGCAGGGTATCAGGATCAGTGCCTTCACCCTCCTGAGGTCACTGACCTATAACTTGTGGGATAGACCTGGGGCAAGGTATCAGGATCAGTGCCTTCACCCTCCTGAGGTCACTGAACGATAACTTATGGGATAGACCTGGGGCAGGGTATCAGGATCAGTGTCTTCACCCTCCTGAGGTCACTGACCTATAACTTGTGGGATAGACCTGGGGCAGGGTATCAGGATCAGTGTCTTCACCCTCCTGAGGTCACTGACCTATAACTTGTGGGATAGACCTGGGGCAGGGTATCAGGATCAGTGCCTTCACCCTCCTGAGGTCACTGACCTATAACTTGTGGGGACACCTGGGGCAGGGTATCAGGATCAGTGCCTTCACCCTCCTGAGGTCACTGACCTATAACTTGTGGGATAGACCTGGGGCAGGGTATCAGGATCAGTGTCTTCACCCTCCTGAGGTCACTGACCTATAACTTGTGGGGACACCTGGGGCAGGGTATCAGGATCAGTGTTTTCACACTCCTGAGGTCACTGACCTATAACTTGTGGGGACACCTGGGGCAGGGTATCAGGATCAGTGCCTTCACCCTCCTGAGGTCGCTGACCTATAACTTGTGGGGATACCTGGGGCAGGGTATCAGGATCAGTGTCTTCACCCTCCTGAGGTCACTGACCTATAACTTGTGGGGACACCTGGGGCAGGGTATCAGGATCAGTGTCTTCACCCTCCTGAGGTCACTGACCTATAACTTGTGGGATAGACCTGGGGCAGGGTATCAGGATCAGTGTCTTCACCCTCCTGAGGTCACTGACCTATAACTTGTGGGATAGACCTGGGGCAGGGTATCAGGATCAGTGTCTTCACCCTCCTGAGGTCACTGACCTATAACTTGTGGGGACAGCTGGGGCAGGGCATCAGGATCAGTGTCTTCACCCTCCTGAGGTCACTGACCTATAACTTGTGGGGACACCTGGGGCAGGGTATCAGGATCAGTGTCTTCACCCTCCTGAGGTCACTGACCTATAACTTGTGGGGACACCTGGGGCAGGGTATCAGGATCAGTGTCTTCACCCTCCTGAGGTCACTGACCTATAACTTGTGGGGACACCTGGGGCAGGGTATCAGGATCAGTGCCTTCACCCTCCTGAGGTCACTGACCTATAACTTGTGGGGACACCTGGGGCAGGGTATCAGGATCAGTGTCTTCACCCTCCTGAGGTCACTGACCTATAACTTGTGGGATAGACCTGGGGCAGGGTATCAGGATCAGTGTCTTCACCCTCCTGAGGTCACTGACCTATAACTTGTGGGGACACCTGGGGCAGGGCATCAGGATCAGTGTCTTCACCCTCCTGAGGTCACTGACCTATAACTTGTGGGAAACCAGGGGCAGGGTATCAGGATCAGTGCCTTCACCCTCCTGAGGTCACTGACCTATAACTTGTGGGGACACCTGGGGCAGGGTATCAGGATCAGTGCCTTCACCCTCCTGAGGTCACTGACCTATAACTTGTGGGATAGACCTGGGGCAGGGTATCAGGATCAGTGTCTTCACCCTCCTGAGGTCACTGACCTATAACTTGTGGGATAGACCTGGGGCAGGGTATCAGGATCAGTGTCTTCACCCTCCTGAGGTCACTGACCTATAACTTGTGGGATAGACCTGGGGCAGGGTATCAGGATCAGTGTCTTCACCCTCCTGAGGTCACTGACCTATAACTTGTGGGATAGACCTGGGGCAGGGTATCAGGATCAGTGTCTTCACCCTCCTGAGGTCACTGACCTATAACTTGTGGGATAGACCTGGGGCAGGGTATCAGGATCAGTGCCTTCACCCTCCTGAGGTCACTGACCTATAACTTGTGGGATAGACCTGGGGCAGGGTATCAGGATCAGTGTCTTCACCCTCCTGAGGTCACTGACCTATAACTTGTGGGATAGACCTGGGGCAGGGTATCAGGATCAGTGTCTTCACCCTCCTGAGGTCACTGACCTATAACTTGTGGGATAGACCTGGGGCAGGGTATCAGGATCAGTGTCTTCACCCTCCTGAGGTCACTGACCTATAACTTGTGGGATAGACCTGGGGCAGGGTATCAGGATCAGTGCCTTCACCCTCCTGAGGTCGCTGACCTATAACTTGTGGGGACACCTGGGGCAGGGTATCAGGATCAGTGCCTTCACCCTCCTGAGGTCACTGACCTATAACTTGTGGGGTAGACCTGGGGCAGGGTATCAGGATCAGTGCCTTCACCCTCCTGAGGTCACTGACCTGTAACTTGTGGGGACACCTGGGGCAGGGTATCAGGATCAGTGTCTTCACCCTCCTGAGGTCACTGACCTATAACTTGTGGGGACACCTGGGGCAGGGTATCAGGATCAGTGTCTTCACCCTCCTGAGGTCACTGACCTATAACTTGTGGGGACACCTGGGGCAGGGTATCAGGATCAGTGTCTTCACCCTCCTGAGGTCACTGACCTGTAACTTGTGGGGACACCTGGGGCAGGGTATCAGGATCAGTGTCTTCACCCTCCTGAGGTCACTGACCTATAACTTGTGGGATAGACCTGAGGCAGGGTATCAGGATCAGTGCCTTCACCCTCCTGAGGTCACTGACCTATAACTTGTGGGATAGACCTGGGGCAGGGTATCAGGATCAGTGCCTTCACCCTCCTGAGGTCACTGACTTATAACTTGTGGGGACACCTGGGGCAGGGTATCAGGATCAGTGCCTTCACTCTCCTGAGGTCGCTGACCTCTAACTTGTGGGGACACCTGGGGCAGGGTATCAGGATCAGTGCCTTCACTCTCCTGAGGTCGCTGACCTATAACTTGTGGGGACACCTGGGGCAGGGTATCAGGATCAGTGTCTTCACCCTCCTGAGGTCACTGACCTATAACTTGTGGGGTAGACCTGGGGCAGGGTATCAGGATCAGTGTCTTCACCCTCCTGAGGTCGCTGACCTATAACTTGTGGGGACACCTGGGGCAGGGTATCAGGATCAGTGCCTTCACCCTCCTGAGGTCACTGACCTATAACTTGTGGGATAGACCTGGGGCAGGGTATCAGGATCAGTGTCTTCACTCTCCTGAGGTCGCTGACCTATAACTTGTGGGGACACCTGGGGCAGGGTATCAGGATCAGTGTCTTCACCCTCCTGAGGTCACTGACCTATAACTTGTGGGGACACCTGGGGCAGGGTATCAGGATCAGTGTCTTCACCCTCCTGAGGTCACTGACCTATAACTTGTGGGGACACCTGGGGCAGGGTATCAGGATCAGTGTCTTCACCCTCCTGAGGTCACTGACCTATAACTTGTGGGATAGACCTGGGGCAGGGTATCAGGATCAGTGTCTTCACCCTCCTGAGGTCACTGACCTATAACTTGTGGGGACACCTGGGGCAGGGCATCAGGATCAGTGTCTTCACCCTCCTGAGGTCACTGACCTATAACTTGTGGGAAACCAGGGGCAGGGTATCAGGATCAGTGCCTTCACCCTCCTGAGGTCACTGACCTATAACTTGTGGGGACACCTGGGGCAGGGTATCAGGATCAGTGCCTTCACCCTCCTGAGGTCACTGACCTATAACTTGTGGGATAGACCTGGGGCAGGGTATCAGGATCAGTGTCTTCACCCTCCTGAGGTCACTGACCTATAACTTGTGGGATAGACCTGGGGCAGGGTATCAGGATCAGTGTCTTCACCCTCCTGAGGTCACTGACCTATAACTTGTGGAGACACCTGGGGCAGGGTATCAGGATCAGTGCCTTCACCCTCCTGAGGTCACTGACCTATAACTTGTGGGGACACCTGGGGCAGGGTATCAGGATCAGTGCCTTCACCCTCCTGAGGTCACTGACCTATAACTTGTGGGATAGACCTGGGGCAGGGTATCAGGATCAGTGCCTTCACCCTCCTGAGGTCACTGACCTATAACTTGTGGGATAGACCTGGGGCAGGGTATCAGGATCAGTGCCTTCACCCTCCTGAGGTCACTGACCTATAACTTGTGGGGATACCTGGGGCAGGGTATCAGGATCAGTGCCTTCACCCTCCTGAGGTCGCTGACCTATAACTTGTGGGGACACCTGGGGCAGGGTATCAGGATCAGTGCCTTCACCCTCCTGAGGTCACTGACCTATAACTTGTGGGGTAGACCTGGGGCAGGGTATCAGGATCAGTGCCTTCACCCTCCTGAGGTCACTGACCTATAACTTGTGGGGACACCTGGGGCAGGGTATCAGGATCAGTGTCTTCACCCTCCTGAGGTCACTGACCTATAACTTGTGGGATAGACCTGGGGCAGGGTATCAGGATCAGTGCCTTCACCCTCCTGAGGTCACTGACCTATAACTTGTGGGATAGACCTGGGGCAGGGTATCAGGATCAGTGCCTTCACCCTCCTGAGGTCACTGACCTATAACTTGTGGGGACACCTGGGGCAGGATATCAGGATCAGTGCCTTCACCCTCCTGAGGTCACTGACTTATAACTTGTGGGGACACCTGGGGCAGGGTATCAGGATCAGTGCCTTCACTCTCCTGAGGTCGCTGACCTCTAACTTGTGGGGACACCTGGGGCAGGGTATCAGGATCAGTGTCTTCACCCTCCTGAGGTCGCTGACCTATAACTTGTGGGGACACCTGGGGCAGGGTATCAGGATCAGTGCCTTCACTCTCCTGAGGTCGCTGACCTATAACTTGTGGGGACACCTGGGGCAGGGTATCAGGATCAGTGTCTTCACCCTCCTGAGGTCGCTGACCTATAACCTGTGGGATAGACCTGGGGCAGGGTATCAGGATCAGTGCCTTCACTCTCCTGAGGTCGCTGACCTATAACTTGTGGGATAGACCTGGGGCAGGGTATCAGGATCAGTGTCTTCACCCTCCTGAGGTCGCTGACCTATAACTTGTGGGGACACCTGGGGCAGGGTATCAGGATCAGTGCCTTCACCCTCCTGAGGTCGCTGACCTATAACTTGTGGGGACAGACCTGGGGCAGGGTATCAGGATCAGTGTCTTCACCCTCCTGAGGTCACTAACCTATAACTTGTGGGGACACCTGGGGCAGGGTATCAGGATCAGTACCTTCACCCTCCTGAGGTCAATGGCTATGACTTGTGGGATAGACCTGGGGCAGGGTATCAGGATCAGTGCCTTCACCCTCCTGAGGTCACTGACCTATAACTTGTGGGATAGACCTGGGGCAGGGTATCAGGATCAGTGTCTTCACCCTCCTGAGGTCACTGACCGATAACTTGTGGGGACACCTGGGGCAGGGTATCAGGATCAGTGCCTTCACCCTCCTGAGGTCAATGACCTATAACTTGTGGGATAGACCTGGGGCAGGGTATCAGGATCAGTGCCTTCACCCTCCTGAGGTCGCTGACCTATAACTTGTGGGGACACCTGGGACAGGGTATCAGGATCAGTGTCTTCACCCTCCTGAGGTCGCTGACCTATAACTTGTGGGGACACCTGGGGCAGGGTATCAGGATCAGTACCTTCACCCTCCTGAGGTCAATGGCCTATAACTTGTGGGATAGACCTGGGGCAGGGTATCAGGATCAGTGCCTTCACCCTCCTGAGGTCACTGACCTATAACTTGTGGGATAGACCTGGGGCAGGGTATCAGGATCAGTGTCTTCACCCTCCTGAGGTCACTGACCGATAACTTGTGGGGACACCTGGGGCAGGGTATCAGGATCAGTGCCTTCACCCTCCTGAGGTCAATGACCTATAACTTGTGGGATAGACCTGGGGCAGGGTATCAGGATCAGTGCCTTCACCCTCCTGAGGTCACTGAACTATAACTTGTGGGGACACCTGGGGCAGGGTATCAGGATCAGTGTCTTCACCCTCCTGAGGTCGCTGACCTATAACTTGTGGGGACACCTGGGGCAGGGTATCAGGATCAGTACCTTCACCCTCCTGAGGTCAATGGCCTATAACTTGTGGGATAGACCTGGGGCAGGGTATCAGGATCAGTGCCTTCACCCTCCTGAGGTCACTGACCTATAACTTGTGGGATAGACCTGGGGCAGGGTATCAGGATCAGTGTCTTCACCCTCCTGAGGTCACTGACCGATAACTTGTGGGGACACCTGGGGCAGGGTATCAGGATCAGTGCCTTCACCCTCCTGAGGTCAATGACCTATAACTTGTGGGGACACCTGGGGCAGGGTATCAGGATCAGTGTCTTCACCCTCCTGAGGTCACTGACCTATAACTTGTGGGAAACCAGGGGCAGGGTATCAGGATCAGCGCATTCACCCTCCTGAGGTCACTGACCTATAACTTGTGGGATAGACCTGGGGCAGGGTATCAGGATCAGTGTCTTCACCCTCCTGAGGTCACTGACCTATAACTTGTGGGATAGACCTGGGGCAGGGTATCAGGATCAGTGCCTTCACCCTCCTGAGGTCACTGACCTATAACTTGTGGGGTAGACCTGGGGCAGGGTATCAGGATCAGTGCCTTCACCCTCCTGAGGTCACTGACCTATAATTTGTGGGGACACCTGGGGCAGGGTATCAGGATCAGTGTCTTCACCCTCCTGAGGTCACTGACCTATAACTTGTGGGGACACCTGGGGCAGGGTATCAGGATCAGTGTCTTCACCCTCCTGAGGTCACTGACCTGTAACTTGTGGGGACACCTGGGGCAGGATATCAGGATCAGTGCCTTCACCCTCCTGAGGTCACTGACCTATAACTTGTGGGGACACCTGGGGCAGGGTATCAGGATCAGTGCCTTCACTCTCCTGAGGTCACTGACCTATAACTTGTGGGATAGACCTGGGGCAGGGTATCAGGATCAGTGTCTTCACCCTCCTGAGGTCGCTGACCTATAACTTGTGGGGACACCTGGGGCAGGGTATCAGGATTAGTGCCTTCACCCTCCTGAGGTCGCTGACCTATAACTTGTGGGGACACCTGGGGCAGGGTATCAGGATCAGTGCCTTCACTCTCCTGAGGTCGCTGACCTATAACTTGTGGGATAGACCTGGGGCAGGGTATCAGGATCAGTGTCTTCACCCTCCTGAGGTCGCTGACCTATAACTTGTGGGGACACCTGGGGCAGGGTATCAGAATCAGTGCCTTCACCCTCCTGAGGTCACTGACCTATAACTTGTGGGGACAGACCTGGGGCAGGGTATCAGGATCAGTGCCTTCACCCTCCTGAGGTCACTAACCTATAACTTGTGGGGATACCTGGGGCAGGGTATCAGGATCAGTGCCTTCACCCTCCTGAGGTCGCTGACCTATAACTTGTGGGATAGACCTGGGGCAGGGTATCAGGATCAGTGCCTTCACCCTCCTGAGGTCACTGACCTATAACTTGTGGGGACACCTGGGGCAGGGTATCAGGATCAGTACCTTCACCCTCCTGAGGTCAATGGCTATGACTTGTGGGATAGACCTGGGGCAGGGTATCAGGATCAGTGCCTTCACCCTCCTGAGGTCACTGACCTATAACTTGTGGGGACACCTGGGGCAGGGTATCAGGATCAGTACCTTCACCCTCCTGAGGTCAATGGCTATGACTTGTGGGATAGACCTGGGGCAGGGTATCAGGATCAGTGCCTTCACACCCTGAGGTCACTGACCTATAACTTGTGGGATAGACCTGGGGCAGGGTATCAGGATCAGTGTCTTCACCCTCCTGAGGTCACTGACCGATAACTTGTGGGGACACCTGGGGCAGGGTATCAGGATCAGTGCCTTCACCCTCCTGAGGTCAATGACCTATAACTTGTGGGATAGACCTGGGGCAGGGTATCAGGATCAGTGCCTTCACCCTCCTGAGGTCGCTGACCTATAACTTGTGGGGACACCTGGGGCAGGGTATCAGGATCAGTGTCTTCACCCTCCTGAGGTCGCTGACCTATAACTTGTGGGGACACCTGGGGCAGGGTATCAGGATCAGTACCTTCACCCTCCTGAGGTCAATGGCCTATAACTTGTGGGATAGACCTGGGGCAGGGTATCAGGATCAGTGCCTTCACCCTCCTGAGGTCACTGACCTATAACTTGTGGGATAGACCTGGGGCAGGGTATCAGGATCAGTGTCTTCACCCTCCTGAGGTCACTGACCGATAACTTGTGGGGACACCTGGGTCAGGGTATCAGGATCAGTGCCTTCACCCTCCTGAGGTCAATGACCTATAACTTGTGGGATAGACCTGGGGCAGGGTATCAGGATCAGTGCCTTCACCCTCCTGAGGTCACTGAACTATAACTTGTGGGGACACCTGGGGCAGGGTATCAGGATCAGTGTCTTCACCCTCCTGAGGTCAATGGCCTATAACTTGTGGGATAGACCTGGGGCAGGGTATCAGGATCAGTGTCTTCACCCTCCTGAGGTCGCTGACCTATAACTTGTGGGATAGACCTGGGGCAGGGTATCAGGATCAGTGTCTTCACACTCCTGAGGTCACTGACCTATAACTTGTGGGATAGACCTGGGGCAGGGTATCAGGATCAGTGCCTTCACCCTCCTGAGGTCAATGGCCTATAACTTGTGGGATAGACCTGGGGCAGGTTATCAGGATCAGTGTCTTCACCCTCCTGAGGTCACTGACCTATAACTTGTGGGGACACCTGGGGCAGGATATCTGGATCAGTGTCTTCACCCTCCTGAGGTCACTGACCTATAACTTGTGGGATAGACCTGGGGCAGGGTATCAGGATCAGTGCCTTCACCCTCCTGAGGTCAATGGCCTATAACTTGTGGGATAGACCTGGGGCAGGGTATCAGGATCAGTGCCTTCACCCTCCTGAGGTCGCTGACCTATAACTTGTGGGGACACCTGGGGCAGGGTATCAGGATCAGTGTCTTCACCCTCCTGAGGTCGCTGACCTATAACTTGTGGGGACACCTGGGGCAGGGTATCAGGATCAGTACCTTCACCCTCCTGAGGTCAATGGCCTATAACTTGTGGGATAGACCTGGGGCAGGGTATCAGGATCAGTGCCTTCACCCTCCTGAGGTCACTGACCTATAACTTGTGGGATAGACCTGGGGCAGGGTATCAGGATCAGTGTCTTCACCCTCCTGAGGTCACTGACCGATAACTTGTGGGGACACCTGGGGCAGGGTATCAGGATCAGTGCCTTCACCCTCCTGAGGTCAATGACCTATAACTTGTGGGATAGACCTGGGGCAGGGTATCAGGATCAGTGCCTTCACCCTCCTGAGGTCACTGAACTATAACTTGTGGGGACACCTGGGGCAGGGTATCAGGATCAGTGTCTTCACCCTCCTGAGGTCAATGGCCTATAACTTGTGGGATAGACCTGGGGCAGGGTATCAGGATCAGTGTCTTCACCCTCCTGAGGTCGCTGACCTATAACTTGTGGGATAGACCTGGGGCAGGGTATCAGGATCAGTGTCTTCACACTCCTGAGGTCACTGACCTATAACTTGTGGGATAGACCTGGGGCAGGGTATCAGGATCAGTGCCTTCACCCTCCTGAGGTCAATGGCCTATAACTTGTGGGATAGACCTGGGGCAGGTTATCAGGATCAGTGTCTTCACCCTCCTGAGGTCACTGACCTATAACTTGTGGGGACACCTGGGGCAGGATATCTGGATCAGTGTCTTCACCCTCCTGAGGTCACTGACCTATAACTTGTGGGATAGACCTGGGGCAGGGTATCAGGATCAGTGCCTTCACCCTCCTGAGGTCAATGGCCTATAACTTGTGGGATAGACCTGGGGCAGGGTATCAGGATCAGTGTCTTCACCCTCCTGAGGTCACTGACCTATAACTTGTGGGATAGACCTGGGGCAGGGTATCAGGATCAGTGCCTTCACCCTCCTGAGGTCACTGACCTATAACTTGTGGGGACACCTGGGGCAGGGTATCAGGATCAGTGCCTTCACCCTCCTGAGGTCACTGACCTATAACTTGTGGGATAGACCTGGGGCAGGGTATCAGGATCAGTGCCTTCACCCTCCTGAGGTCACTGACCTATAACTTGTGGGGACACCTGGGGCAGGATATCTGGATCAGTGTCTTCACCCTCCTGAGGTCACTGACCTATAACTTGTGGGGACACCTGGGGCAGGGTATCAGGATCAGTGCCTTCACCCTCCTGAGGTCACTGGCCTATAACTTGTGGGATAGACCTGGGGCAGGGTATCAGGATCAGTGCCTTCACCCTCCTGAGGTCACTGACCTATAACTTGTGGGATAGACCTGGGGCAGGGTATCAGGATCAGTGCCTTCACCCTCCTGAGGTCACTGACCTATAACTTGTGGGATAGACCTGGGGCAGGGTATCAGGATCAGTGCCTTCACCCTCCTGAGGTCGCTGACCTGTAACTTGTGGGGACACCTGGGGCAGGGTATCAGGATCAGTGCCTTCACCCTCCTGAGGTCACTGACCTATAACTTGTGGGATAGACCTGGGGCAGGGTATCAGGATCAGTGTCTTCACCCTCCTGAGGTCACTGACCTATAACTTGTGGGGACACCTGGGGCAGGGTATCGGGATCAGTGCCTTCACCCTCCTGAGGTCACTGACCTATAACATGTGGGGACACCTGGGGCAGGGTATCAGGATCAGTGCCTTCACCCTCCTGAGGTCACTGACCTATAACTTGTGGGATAGACCTGGGGCAGGGTATCAGGATCAGTGCCTTCACCCTCCTGAGGTCACTGACCTATAACTTGTGGGATAGACCTGGGGCAGGGTATCAGGATCAGTGTCTTCACCCTCCTGAGGTCAATGACCTGTAACTTGTGGGATAGACCTGGGGCAGGGTATCAGGATCAGTGCCTTCACCCTCCTGAGGTCGCTGACCTATAACTTGTGGGGACAGCTGGGGCTGGGTATCAGGATCAGTGCCTTCACCCTCCTGAGGTCACTGACCTATAACTTGTGGGATAGACCTGGGGCAGGGTATCAGGATCAGTGCCTTCACCCTCCTGAGGTCGCTGACCTATAACTTGTGGGGACAGCTGGGGCTGGGTATCAGGATCAGTGCCTTCACCCTCCTGAGGTCACTCACCTATAACTTGTGGGGACACCTGGGGCAGGGTATCAGGATCAATGCCTTCACCCTCCTGAGGTCGCTGACCTATAACTTGTGGGGACAGCTGGGGCTGGGTATCAGGATCAGTGCCTTCACCCTCCTGAGGTCGCTGACCTATAACTTGTGGGGACACCTGGGGCAGGGTATCAGGATCAGTGCCTTCACCCTCCTGAGGTCACTCACCTATAACTTGTGGGGACACCTGGGGCAGGGTATCAGGATCAGTGCCTTCACCCTCCTGAGGTCACTGACCTATAACTTGTGGGATAGACCTGGGGCAGGGTATCAGGATCAGTGTCTTCACCCTCCTGAGGTCACTGACCTATAACTTGTGGGGACAACTGGGGCAGGGTATCAGGATCAATGCCTTCACCCTCCTGAGGTCACTGACCTATAACTTGTGGGGACACCTGGGGCAGGGTATCAGGATCAGTGTCTTCACCCTCCTGAGGTCGCTGACCTATAACTTGTGGGGACACCTGGGGCAGGGTATCAGGATCAGTGCCTTCACCCTCCTGAGGTCACTGACCTATAACTTGTGGGGACACCTGGGGCAGGGTATCAGGATCAGTGCCTTCACCCTCCTGAGGTCACTGACCTATAACTTGTGGGGACACCTGGGGCAGGGTATCAGGATCAATGTCTTCACCCTCCTGAGGTCACTGACCTATAACTTGTGGGGACACCTGGGGCAGGGTATCAGGATCAGTGTCTTCACCCTCCTGAGGTCACTGACCTATAACTTGTGGGATAGACCTGGGGCAGGGTATCAGGATCAGTGTCTTCACCCTCCTGAGGTCACTGACCTATAACTTGTGGAGACACCTGGGGCAGGGTATCAGGATCAGTGCCTTCACCCTCCTGAGGTCACTGACCTATAACCTGTGGGATAGACCTGGGGCAGGGTATCAGGATCAGTGTCTTCACCCTCCTGAGGTCACTGACCTATAACCTGTGGGATAGACCTGGGGCAGGGTATCAGGATCAGTGTCTTCACCCTCCTGAGGTCACTGACCTATAACTTGTGGAGACACCTGGGGCAGGGTATCAGGATCAGTGCCTTCACCCTCCTGAGGTCACTGACCTATAACTTGTGGAGACACCTGGGGCAGGGTATCAGGATCAGTGCCTTCACCCTCCTGAGGTCACTGACCTATAACCTGTGGGATAGACCTGGGGCAGGGTATCAGGATCAGTGCCTTCACCCTCCTGAGGTCACTGACCTATAACTTGTGGAGACACCTGGGGCAGGGTATCAGGATCAGTGCCTTCACCCTCCTGAGGTCACTGACCTATAACTTGTGGGATAGACCTGGGGCAGGGTATCAGGATCAGTGCCTTCACCCTCCTGAGGTCACTGACCTATAACTTGTGGGATAGACCTGGGGCAGGGTATCAGGATCAGTGCCTTCACCCTCCTGAGGTCACTGACCTATAACTTGTGGGGACACCTGGGGCAGGGTATCAGGATCAGTGTCTTCACCCTCCTGAGGTCACTGACCTATAACTTGTGGGGACACCTGGGGCAGGGTATCAGGATCAGTGCCTTCACACTCCTGAGGTCACTGACCTATAACTTGTGGGATAGACCTGGGGCAGGGTATCAGGATCAGTGTCTTCACCCTCCTGAGGTCACTGACCTATAACTTGTGGGATAGACCTGGGGCAGGGTATCAGGATCAGTGCCTTCACCCTCCTGAGGTCACTGACCTATAACTTGTGGGGACACCTGGGGCAGGGTATCAGGATCAATGTCTTCACCCTCCTGAGGTCACTGACCTATAACTTGTGGGGACACCTGGGGCAGGGTATCAGGATCAGTGCCTTCACCCTCCTGAGGTCACTGACCTATAACTTGTGGGATAGACCTGGGGCAGGGTATCAGGATCAGTGCCTTCACCCTCCTGAGGTCACTGACCTATAACTTGTGGGGACAACTGGGGCAGGGTATCAGGATCAGTGCCTTCACCCTCCTGAGGTCACTGACCTATAACTTGTGGGGACAACTGGGGCAGGGTATCATGATCAGTGCCTTCACCCTCCTGAGGTCACTGACCTATAACTTGTGGGATAGACCTGGGGCAGGGTATCAGGATCAGTGTCTTCACCCTCCTGAGGTCACTGACCTATAACTTGTGGGGACACCTGGGGCAGGGTATCAGGATCAGAGTCTTCACCCTCCTGAGGTCACTGACCTATAACTTGTGGGGACACCTGGGGCAGGGTATCAGGATCAGTGCCTTCACCCTCCTGAGGTCACTGACCTATAACTTGTGGGGACACCTGGGGCAGGGTATCAGGATCAGTGCCTTCACCCTCCTGAGGTCACTGACCTATAACTTGTGGGAACACCTGGGGCAGGGTATCAGGATCAGTGTCTTCACCCTCCTGAGGTCACTGACCTATAACTTGTTGGATAGACCTGGGGCAGGGTATCAGGATCAGTGTCTTCACCCTCCTGAGGTCACTGACCTATAACTTGTGGGGACACCTGGGGCAGGGTATCAGGATCAGTGTCTTCACCCTCCTGAGGTCACTGACCTATAACTTGTGGGGACACCTGGGGCAGGGTATCAGGATCAGTGTCTTCACCCTCCTGAGGTCACTGACCTATAACTTGTGGGGACACCTGGGGCAGGGTATCAGGATCAGTGCCTTCACCCTCCTGAGGCCACTGGCCTATAACTTGTGGGGACACCTGGGGCAGGGTATCAGGATCAGTGCCTTCACCCTCCTGAGGTCACTGACCTATAACTTGTGGGATAGAACTGGGGCAGGGTATCAGGATCAGTGCCTTCACCCTCCTGAGGTCACTGACCTATAACTTGTGGGGACACCTGGGGCAGGGTATCAGGATCAGTGTCTTCACCCTCCTGAGGTCGCTGACCTATAACTTGTGGGATAGACCTGGGGCAGTGTATCAGGATCAGTGTCTTCACCCTCCTGAGGTCGCTGACCTATAACTTGTGGGATAGACCTGGGGCAGGGTATCAGGATCAGTGTCTTCACCCTCCTGAGGTCACTGACCTATAACTTGTGGGATAGACCTGGGGCAGGGCATCAGGATCAGTGTCTTCACCCTCCTGAGGTCGCTGACCTATAACTTGTGGGGACACCTGGGGCAGGGTATCAGGATCAGTGCCTTCACCCTCCTGAGGTCACTGAACTATAACTTGTGGGATAGACCTGGGGCAGGGTATCAGGATCAGTGTCTTCACCCTCCTGAGGTCGCTCGCTTGTTATTTTTGGGGACACTCTATTCCCGACATCTCGCAACAACATTTTGTTCACAACCTTAGTCGGTTCGTTACATTGATTGCCGAGCATACAATGTCTCTTTAAGTTCAGTTGGTTGCAGGTCTCCTTTCAGAGAACCCTGCTGGCTTTACCCCAATCAGACCCTTTGTTAGACCCCACGTGTTGGTCCCTCAGTGTTGCACCTCGTGGTCTGGCTGCAGACATCTGTTTTTCCAGCCACGCTGCCCCTCGCTGCAGCAGGGACACATCTTGCCTCTGTCCTCGAGGTCGACTGCCTTGATCCTTCTCTCCCGCGATTCTGCCACAAACGCTGGAAGAGTGCCTGTGAGTTCGATCTTCCTCCCCAGGAATCCTGCCACTGGAGCCGGGAAGGTACTTTTAGGTCGTCCCGGTCGGATCATTGCCACGCAGTCGATGGACGGTCTGTGCCTCAGGTGCTGCGCTGGTCTGTTCTCTGGTGCCTGGCCCAAGCGAAGGTGAGGTTTTACTCTGCCTCTGAGCACGGGGGACATCGATTGCTGGAGTGAAGAGGTCTTCCCATTTCCACTGGATCTTCCCCATCCACCTTCTTCCGAGTAGCGTTGGACGATCACCTGCAACAATCCACAGAGGTAACTTGTGCACCACGCCATTATGGATTACACTTACATCTGCACTACCGAGGACTGGGATCAGCTCCTTGGTGTAGGTGTGCACCTTTTCCTGTACTGGAACCAGCTCGGGTCGTTTTTCATTCCATAGCCTCTCGAAGGCATCCTGGCTCATCACTGACTGGCTCGCTCCCGTGTCCACTTCCATGAAGACTGGAACACCGTTTATCTTGACTTCCTTCTTCACTGGAGGACAATCGGTGGTACACGTATACACTCCATACACTTCTTCTTGGGGCTGAGCTGTCTCTCTGGCCAAATCATCATACTCCTCGCTGGATTCAAAGTCATCTCCCGACTCCTCTGCTAGACTGAGAGTCTTATTTCTTTTACACATACGCTGGAGGTGGCCCCTTGTGTTACAGGCTTTGCATACGTACTCAGCAAACCGACACTGGTGAGCCCTATGGTTTCCTCCACAACACCAGCATGGTGCTCCTCGATTAGCACCCCTCGGCGGACTCTGAGTTCTGGAACCCTGAGGTCTGTGCTCTCTGTCCTGGGCAGAGCCACGTTCTACAGTCTTGCCTGTGAAAGGTACCATTCTGTGTACAGTACTTGCTGGGTTAGAGTCCACAGGATGAATAATTTGCTTGGTGCTACAGGTCGGGGTCATGAACGCCTGACTGATGCTGATGGCCTTCTGAAGGTTGACTGTGGTGTCGGCAGGTAATAGCTTGTGAAGGAGACCCTCGTGGCCAATTCCCATAACGAAGATGTCCCACAATGCTTCGTGAGGTGTGGCCAAAATCACACGGTGCCGCAAGTCTCCTGAGGTCGGCAGAATATTTTGCAATCTCCTGGTCCTCAGGTCTGCGGTGTGTAGAATCTGTGCCTGGCCGTGAGGATGCTCTGTTTTGGCTTTATTTGGTCACGAATTAGTTCAGTCAGCTCATCGTATGTCGTATCCTTGGCCTTCGTGGGTGCCAGCAAGTCCCTGATGAGGCGGTAGACCTCGGGCCCACAACTGGTCAGCAGTATAGCCTTGTGCTTCTCCACCAATGTGTCCGTCTCCCCTGCCAGGTCGTTTGCCACAAGATATAGCTGGAGCCCTTCCATGAAGGCATCCCAATCATCACCCTCTGCAAAGTCTTTTAGTGTGCCAAAGGTAGTCATCATTATGTGAAAGTCCGTATTTTCATCACCAGTTATTATGTCCGTAATGTAATTATGAATGACTCCATGAGGCAATGTGTTGTACTCAAACTGTAGTGACCTTGATCCTTTATTCCGATCTCCAGAATGAGGCACAAGCATGGTGGGCAGCCTTTTATACTGGGCCCTGCCACCAGGGCAGGAAACCCCGGTCTCCACCAGTTGCACCCTCTAGTGGTACCAGCATAGTATATACACAGTGTAAACCTTATTGATAGTACATCAGGTAACAAGCCTCCATCTTATGCAACTATACAGTGACTACACAGAGAGTACATCCATAGTCTCATATACAACAGAGTGTGTCAGGGAGGGAGAGAGAGAGAGAGATAGAGAAAGAGAGAGTGTCAGGGATAGTGGATGCATTGGTTGTAATTTACCAAAATTCCCTGGATTCTGGGGAGGTCCCAGCAGATTGGAAAACTGCAAATGTAACGCCTCTATTTAAAAAAGGAGGCAGACAAAAAGCAGGAAACTATAGTCCAGTTAGCCTAACATCTGTGGTTGGGAAAATGCTGGAGTCCATTATTAAAGAAGCAGTAGCAGGACATTTGGAAAAGCAAAATTCGGTCAGGCAGAGTCAGCATGGATTTATGAAGGGGAAGTCATGTTTGACAAATTTGCTGGAATTCTTTGAGGATGTAATAAACAGGGTGGATAAAGGGGACCCAGTGGATGTGGTGTATTGGGATTTCCAGATGACATTTGACAATGTGCCACATAAAAGTTTACGGGGTTGGGGGTAACATATTACCATGGATAGAGGATTGGCTAACTAACAGAAAACAGAGAGTCGGGATAAATGGTTAATTCTCAGGTTGGCAATCAGTAACTAGTGGGGTGCCGCAGGGATCAGTGCTGGGACCCCAACTATTTACAATCTATATTAACGACTTGGAAGAAGGGACCGAGTGTAATGTAGCCAAGTTTGCTGACGATACAAAGATGGGAGGAAAAGCAATGTGTGAGGAGGACACAAAAATCTGCAAAAGGACATAGACAGGCTAAGTGAGTGGGCAAACATTTGGCAGATGGAGTATAATGTTGGAAAGTGTGAGGTCATGCACTTTGGCAGAAAAAAAATCAAAGAGCAAGTTATTATTTAAATGGAGAAAGATTGCAAAGTGCCGCAGTACAGCGGGACCTGGGGGTACTTGTACATGAAACACAAAAGGATAGTATGCAGGTACAGCAAGTGATCAGGAAGGTCAATGGAATCTTGGCCTTTATTGCAAAGGGGATGGAGTATAAAAGCAGGGAAGTCTTGCTCCAGTTATACAGGGTATTGGTGAGGCCACACCTGGAGTACTGCGTGCAGTTTTGGTTTTCATATTTAAGGAAGGATATACTTGCTTTGGAGGCAGTTCAGAGAAGGTTCACTCGGTTGATTCCGGGGATGAGGGGGTTGACTTATGAGGAAAGGTTGAGTAGGTTGTGTCATGTATTCAACCAGCATTGTAACCCATGTATAATCTGAACTTTGACATTGACATGCTGCAACACACACCCGACCCCATAGGATGACACATCGCACGTTAACACAAGTTTCTTGCATGGGTCATATAGCGTTAACAGATTGTTGGAACATAACAAATTGCGTGCTCTATTAAAAGCCCTTTCCTGGCTGTCCCCCCAGACTCCTTTGCGTAGGAGCACGTGTAGCGGCTCTAGTAGCGTGCTCAATTTGGGAAGAAAGTTACCAAAATAGTTCAGGAGCTCCAGGAACGAATGCACCTCCGTCGTGTTACGGGGTCTGGGTGCTCTCTGGATCACTTCTGTCTTGGACACAGTGGGTCTGATCCCATCTGCTGCTACCCTCATCTCCAGGAATTCTACCTCTGGAGCTAGGAAGATGCACTTCGCCTTTTTCAGTCGCAGCCCTACCCGGTCCAGTCTGCGTAGCACCTCCTCCAGGTTGTGGAGGTGTTCTTCAGTATCGCAACCCGTGATGAGGATGGTGTCCTGAAAAACCACCGTCCCTGGAATCGACTTGAGGAGGCTTTCCATATTTCGTTGGAAGATCGCGGCGGCTGAACGAATCCCGAACGGACAATGTCAAGGGTCAGTTACAGCCGGTAGTTTATGCCTCCGGAAGTCTGTCCCAGGCAGAAAGGGGCTACGGGATGGTAGAAAAGGAGGCGCTCGCATGTGTATATGCGGTAAAAAAAATGCACCAGTTCCTGTTTGGCAGGAAATTTGAGCTGGAGACAGATCACAAACCCCTAACGTCCCTTTTGGCCGACAACAAGGCCATAAATGCAAACGCATCGGCCCGCATACAGAGGTGGGCACTCACGTTAGCTGCCTATGACTACACAATTCGGCACAGACCGGGCACCGAAAACTACGCGGATGCACTCAGCAGGCTCCCACTAGCCACCACTGAGGGGGCTACCGAGCATGGTGCTGAGATGGTCATGGCTGTTGAAGCTTTCGGAAGCGAAGGCTCACCCGTGACAGCCCGTCAGATTAAAGTCTGGACAAATAGAGACCAGCTATTGTCTCGTCAAGAAATGTGTCCTGAATGGGGACTGGGCAGCCACGTACAGGGCATGCCCTGAGAAATTTAAACCATTTCACAGGCGCAAGGATGAACTCTCGATTCAGGCCGATTGCCTACTGTGGGGAAACCGCGTAGTCATGCCCCAGATGGACAGAGAGGTGTTCATCAGAGAACTCCACAATGAGCACCCGGGCATTGTCATGATGAAGGCAATTGCCAGGTCACACGTTTGGTGGCCAGGGTTAGATGCAGACCTGGAACTTTGTGTTTGCAGGTGCAACACGTGTGCCCAGCTGGGCAATGCGCCCAGGGAAGCCCCCCTTAGCCCCTGGCCATGGCACGCCAAGCCTTGGTCACGCATCCATGTGGACTACGCAGGTCCTTTCATGGGGAAAATGTTTTTGGTTGTAGTAGACGCCTACTCCAAATAGATCGAGTGTGACATTTTAAATTCAAGCACATCCTCTGCCACGGTAGAAAGTCTACAGGCAATGTTCGCCGCCCACGGTCTACCGGACATCTTGGTCAGCGACAATGGCCCGTGCTTCACAAACACTGAATTCCAGGACTTCATGGCAGGCAATGGAATTAACCATGTTAGAACGGCACCGTTCAAGCCGGCCTCAAACGGCCAGGCAGAACGAGCAGTGCAAATAATCAAACAGGGGATGCTCAGATTCCAAGGGGGTTCCCTACAAACCCGCTTATCACGCCTCCTGTTGGCCTATAGATCCCGACCACACTCGCTCACAGGGGTTCCACCCGCAGAGCTACTAATGAAAAGGACGCTCAAAACCCGATTATCCCTTATACACCCCACCATGAAAGAAATTGTCGAGAGCAGGCGCCAGTCACAATATCACTACCATGACAGGAATGCGAGGGCGCGATGTATTGATGTCAATGACCCTGTTTTTGTCCTCAACTACGCTGCAGGGCCCAAATGGCTCGCAGGCACTGTGGTTGCCAAAGAGGGAAATAGGATTCTGGTAGTTAAACTTACCAATGGACAAATCTGCCGCAAACATGTGGATCAAACAAAAAGGAGGTTCAGCAACCCCATAGAAGAAGCAGAGGAAGAACACGATGTAGAGTTCACTCCACCACAGGTGACCAAACACCGGAACCAAAGGGAGGAGAGCCCAGTCACTGTGGGCAGTCCGGACAGGCCTGAGGCACCGCAAACAGCAGACACTCAGGCCAGCGCCCAACAACCGGAGCCCCAACTCAGGCGCTCTACAAGGGAGCGTAAACCACCAGAGAGACTCAACCTGTGATCCCAATAAGACTTTGGGGGAGGTGATGTCATGTATTCAACCAGCATTGTAACCCATGTATAAACTGCCCTAAGTTGTACACCGTGAGAATACTGACCACTAGGTGGGAGACACTCCTAACCTGGACCTTCAGGTATAAAAGGGGAAACTCCACCCACCTTCATCACTTGAGTGCTAAGGAATAAAGGACAGGTCACAGACTGACCTTCTCTCAAGCATGGGCCTCGTGTGTATTTATACTGTGTAGTAAGGATGTATCAGATTGGGCCTCTACTCATTGGAATTCAGAAGAAGGAGAGGTGATCTTATCGAAACGTATCAGATTATGAGGGGACTTGACAAGGTGGATGCAGGGAGGATGTTTCCACTGATGGGGGAGACTAGAACTAGAGGGCATGGTCTTAGAATAAGGGGCCACCCATTTTAAACTGAGATGAGGAGAAATTTCTTTTCTCAGAGGGTTGTGAATCTGTGGAATTCGCTGCCTCAGAGAGCTGTGGAAGCTGGGACATTGAATAAATTTAAGACAGAGATAGACAGTTTCTTAAACAATAAGGGAATAAGGGGTTATGGGGAGCGGGCAGGGAAGTGGAGCTGAGTCCGTGATCAGATCAGCCATGATCGTATTAAATGGTGGAGCAGGCTCGAGGGGCCGTATGGCCTATTCCTACATAAGAACATAAGAATTAGGAACAGGAGTAGGCCATCTAGCCCCTCGAGCCCGCTCCACCATTCAACAAGATCATGGCTGATCTGGCCGTGGACTCAGCTCCACTTACCCGCCCGCTCCCCATAACCCTTAATTCCCTTATTGGTTAAAAATCTATCTATCTGTGACTTGAATACATTCAATGAGCTAGCCTCAACTGCTTCCTTGGGCAGAGAATTCCACAGATTCACAACCCTCTGGGAGAAGAAATTCCTTCTCAACTCGGTTTTAAATTGGCTTCCCCATATTCGGAAAATGTGAGGTCATCCACCTGGGGGGAAAAAAAACAGTAAAAGGGAATATTATTTGAATGGGGAGAAATTACAACATGCTGCGGTGCAGAGGGACCTGGGGGAATCCCAAAAAGTTAGTTTTCAGGTGCAGCAGGTAATCAGGAAGGCGAATGGAATGTTGGCCTTCATTGTGAGAGGGATGGAGTACAAAAGCAGGGAGGTCCTGCTGCAACTGTACAGGGTATTGGTGAGGCTGCACCTGGAGTACTGCGTGCAGTTTTGGTCACCTTACTTAAGGAAGGATATACTAGCTTTGGAGGGGGTACAGAGACGATTCACTAGGCTGATTCCGGAGATGAGGGGGTTACCTTATGATGATAGATTGAGTAGACTGGGTCTTTACTCGTTGGAGTTCAGAAGGATGCCCCTAGTTCTAGTCTCCCCGACCAGTGGAAGCAACCTCTCTGCCTCTATCTTGTCTGTCCCTTTCATTATTTTAAATGTTTCTATAAGATCACCCCTCATCCTTCTAATGAGAAGGGACTAATTAACAATCTTGTTGTGTGAGGCCCCTTGCAGAAGAGTGACCATAATATGGTAGAATTCTTTATTAAGATGGAGAGTGACACAGTTAATTCAGAGACAAAGGTCCTGAACTTAAAGAAAGGTAACTTCGATGGTATAAGATGTGAATTGGCTAAGATAGGCTGCCAAATGATACTAAAAGGGTTGATGGTGGATAGGCAATGGCAGACATTTAAAGATCACATGGATGAACTTCAACAATTGTACATCCCTGTCTGGAGTAAAAATAAAACGGGGAAGGTGGCTCAACCGTGGCTAACAAGGGAAATTAGGGATAGTGTTAAATCCAAGGAAGAGGCTTATAAATTGGCTAGAAAAAGCAGCAAACCTGAGGAGTGGGAGAAATTTAGAATACAGCAGAGGAGGACAAAGGGTTTAATTAGGAGGGGGAAAATAGAGTATGAGAAGAAGCTTGCCGGGAACATAAAAACTGACTGCAAAAGCTTCTATAGATATGTGAAGAGAAAAAGATTAGTGAAGACAAACCTAGGTCCCTTGCAGTCAGAATCAAGTGAATTTATAATGGGGAACAAAGAAATGGCAGACCAATTGAACAAATACTTTGGTTCTGTCTTCATTAAGGAAGACACAAAAAACCTTTCGGAAATACTAGGGGACAGAGGGTCTAGCGAGAAGAAGGAACTGAGGGAAATCCTTATTAGTCAGAAAATTGTGTTCGGGAAATTGATGAGATTGAAGGCCGATATATCCCCAGGGCCTGATAGTCTGCATCCCAGAGTACTTAAGGAAGTGAATGCTAGAAATAGTGGATGCATTGGTGATCATTTTCCAACAGTCTATCGAGTCGGGATCAGTTCCTATGGACTGGAGGGTAGCTAATGTAACACCACTTTGCACAAAAGGAGGGAGAGAGAAAACAGGGAAATATAGATCGGTTAGTCTGACATCAGTAGTGGGGAAAATGTTGGAAGAATTATTAAATATGTAATAGCAGCGCATTTGGAAAGCAGTGACAGGATCGGTCCAAGTCAGCATGGATTTATGAAAGGGAAATCATGCTTGACAAATCTTCTAGAATTTTTTGAGGATGTAACTAATAGAGTGGACAAGGGAGAACCAGTGGATGTGGTGTATTTGGACTTTCAAAAGGCTTTTGACAAGGTCCCACACAAGAGATTGGTGTGCAAAATTAAAGCACATGGTATTGGGGGTAATGTATTGACATGGATAGACAACTAGTTGGCAGACAGGAAGCAAAAAGTAGGAATAAACGGGTCCTTTTCAGAATGGCAGGCAGTGACTAGTGGAGTGCCGCAAGGTTCAATGCTGGGACCCCAGCTCTTTACAATATACATTAATGATTTAGATGAAGGAATTGAGTGTAATATCTCCACGTTTGCAGATGACACTAAGCTGGGTGGCAGTGTGAGCTGTGAGGAGGACGCTAAGAGGCTGAAGGGTGACTTGGACAGGTTAGGTGAGTGGGCAAATGCATGGCAGATGCAGTATAATGTGGATAAATGTGAGGTTATCCACTTTGGTGGCAAAAACAGGAAGGCAGATTATTATCTGAATAATGACAGATTAGGAAAAGGGGAGGTGCAACGAGACCTGGGTGTCATGGGACATCAGTCATTGAAAGTTGGCATGCAGGTACAGCAGGCGGTGAAGAAAGCAAATAGCATGTTGGCCTTCATAGTGAGAGGATTTGAGTATAGGAGCAGGGAGGTCTTACTACAGTTGTACAGGGTCTTGGTGAGGCCTCACCTGGAATATTGTGTACAGTTTTGGTCTCCTAATCTGAGGAAGGACATTCTTGCCATTGAGGTCTGGAGCCTGGGAGAGCTGGGTCTGGGGCCTGGGGGAGGTGAGCCTTGGGGACATGTGTCTCGGGCTGGGGGAGCTGTGCCTGGGGCCTGGGGGAGGTGTGCCTGAGGTTGCTGGGGTGCTGGTTTTGAGGCCTGGGGAAGCTGGGTCTGTGCGGGGGGAAATGGGCGTGGGACCTGAGGGAATTGGGTCTGTGGCTGGAGGAGCTGAACCTGGGGAAGTTGGGCCTGGGGGAGGTGTTCCTGGGGCCTGGGGAATCTAGTCCAGGGGTCTGGGGGAGCTGGGTGGGGAGGTGCTGAGCCTGCATCTGGGGGAGGTGGGATTGGGCCTCGGGGAGGTCGGCCAGTGCCTGGCAGGGGTGGGCCTGGGACCTAGGGGAGGTGTTTCTGGGCCCTGTGAAAGGGGGCCGGGGCCTGAGGGAGGTGGGCCAGGGGCCTCAGGGAGGTGAACATTGCGGAGCAGCGTCTGAGCCTGGGGGTGGTGGGCCAGGAGCTGGGTCTGGGGCCGGGGGGAGGTGGGCCTGGGGCCGGGGGGAGGTGGGCCTGGAGCCGGGGGAAGGTGGGCCTGGTGCTGGGTCTGGGGCCGCTGGGCCTGGTGTGAGCTGGGCCCGCAGCTGGGGGTGCTGCGGGAGCTGGGGGACGTGTCCCAGGAGGGCCTGGGACCTAGAGGAGCTCAGGCCTGGGGGAGCTGCGTCTGGGGCCTGAGGGAGCTGGGCCTGGGGCCTGAGGGAGCTGAGCCTGGGGCCTGGGCGAGCTGGGCCTGGGGCCTGGGAGAGTTGGACCTGGACCTGGGGGATGTGGGATTGGGGCCTGGGGCTGGGTGAGGTGGGCCTGGGGCATGGGGGAGCTGGGCCTGGGGTTGTGGGTGGTAGGCCTGCGGCTGGGGCTGAGGGAGTTGGGCCTGGGGCCTGGGCGAGGTGTCCCTGGGGCCTGCGGGAGTTATGCCTGCCGCCTGGGGGAGGTGAGCCTTGTGGACGCGTGTCTCGGGCTAGGGGATCGGTGCCTGGGGGAGCTGGGTCCGGGGTCTGGGGGAGCTGGGTCCGGGGCCTGGGGGAGCCCGATCTGGGCCTGAGGGAGCTGAGCCGGGGGCCGGGGAGATGGGCCTGGAGGAGGTGCGCCTCGGGCCTGGGGTAGGTGGGCCTGGCCTGGGGGAGCTGTGCCTGTGGCTTGGGGAGGTGGGCCTGGTCTGGGTGAGGTATTCCTGAGGCATGGGAAAGGTGGGCCTGGTGCCTAGGGCAGCGGCTTTGTGTGCTGGGTCTGGGGCCTGAGGGAGCTGGGTCTGGAGCCTGAGGGAGCTGCGTCTGGGGCCTGAGGGAGCTGCGTCTGGGGCCTGAGGGAGCTGCGTCTGGGGCCTGAGGGAGCTGCGTCTGGGGCCTGAGGGAGCTGCGTCTGGGGCCTGAGGGAGCTGCGTCTGGGGCCTGAGGGAGCTGAGCCAGGGGCCTGAGGGAGCTGAGCCAGGGGCCTGAGGGAGCTGAGCCAGGGGCCTGGAGTAGCTGTGTCAGGGAGTGGGCTGCTTGGGGCCTGGAGGAGGTGCACCTCGGGCCTGGGGTAGGAGGGCCTGGCCTGGGGGAGCTGGGCCTGGGGGAGGTATTCCTGAGGCATGGGAAAGATGGGCCTGGGCCTGTAGATGGGCCTGGTGCCTGGGGCAGTGGCTTGGGGTGCTGGACCTGGGGCCTGTGAGTGCTGGGTCTGGGGCCAGGGCCAGAGGGAGCTGGGTCTGGGCTCTGAGGCAGCTGGGTCTGGGGCCTGAGGCAGCTGGGCCTAGGGAAGGTGTTCCTAGGGGCTGGGGGAGGTGGGCCTGGCCTGGGGGAGCTGGGCCTGTGCCTGGTGTTAGGGGAGCTGGGCCTGGGTCAGGTATTCCTGCGGCCTGGGGGAGCCGGGCCTGGGGCCTGGGTTGGGGAACTGGGCCTGGGTCAGATATTCCTGGGGCCTGGGAGAAGTGGGCTTGGCGCTGGGGGAGGTGGACCTGGGCCTGGAGAGATGGGCCTGAGGCCTTGGGCTGACAGGAGCTTGGGCCTGGGCCTTGCGGTAGCTGGATCTTGGGGGGCTGGGTCTGGGGCCTGGGGTTGGGGGAAATGGGCCAGGGGGAACTGGGTCTATGGCGTGGGGAAGCTGGACCTGGGGCCTGGGGGAGCTGGCCCTGGGGCCTGGGGGAGCTGGACCTGGGGCCTGGGGGAGCTGGACCTGGGGCCTGGGGGAGCTGGAACTGGGGCCTGGGGGAGCTGGAACTGGGGCCTGGGGGAGCTGGACCTGCGGCCTGGGGGAGCTGGAACTGGGGCCTGGGGGAGCTGGATCTGGGGCCTGGGGGAGCTGGACCTGGGACCTGGGGGAGCTGGACCTGGGGCAGCTGGACCTGGGGCCTGGGGGAGCTGGACCTGGGACCGCTGGCCCTGGGGCCTGGGGGAGCTGGCCCTGGGGCCTGGGGGAGCTGGCCCTGGGGCCTGGGGGAGCTGGCCCTGGGGCCTGGGGGAGCTGGCCCTGGGGCCTGGGGGAGCTGGACCTGGGGCCTGGGGGAGCTGGACCTGGGGCCTGGGGGAGCTGGAACTGGGGCCTGGGGGAGCTGGACCTGGGGCCTGGGGGAGCTGGGCCTGGGGAAGCTGAGCCTGGGACCTGGGGGAGCTGGGCCTGGGGGAGCTGGGTTTTGGGAAGCTGGGCCTGGGGGAGCTGGGCCTGGGGGAGCTGGGCCTGGGGAAGCTGGGCCTGGGGAAGCTGGGCCTGGGGAAGCTGGGCCTGGGGCCTGTGGGAGCTGGGCCTCAGAGAGGTGTTCCTGGGACCTGGGGTGGAGTGCCTGGGGGAGCTGGACCTGAGGTTGCTGAGCCTGGGGAAGGTGCACCTGGGGCTTTGGGAATCTGGGCCTGGGTCCTGGGGGAGCTGGGCCTGAGGGAGGTGTTCCTGGGGCCTAGGTAAGGTGGGCCTGGCCTTGGGGTGGTGGGCCTGTGGGAGGTACTCCTGAGACCTGGGGAGGGGGCTGGGAGAGCTGGGCCTGGTGCTGGGGCCTGGGGGAAGTGTTCCTGCAACCTTGGGTAGTTGGGCCTGAGGGAGCTGGGCCTGCGGGAGTTGGGCCTGGGGCCTGGGGGAGCTGGACCTGGGGCTAGGGGTGCAGGACCTGGGGCTTGGGGAGCTGGACCTGGGTGAGCTGATCCGCTGTTTGGGGGAGGTGGGCCTGGGTGAGGTGTTCCTGGGGCCTGGGGGAGCTGGGTCTGGGGCTCGGGCAGGGAGAGGTGGGCCTGGTGAGACGGTCTGGGGGAGCTGGGCCTGGGGCCTGGGGCAAGGTGCAAGGAGTGCCTGATAAATGGGAGTGGTGTTCCTGAGACCCTGGGGGAGAGGGCCCTGGGCCTGGGGGAGGTTGGGCCTGGGGGCTCGGGGAGGTGGGGCCTGGGGCCTCGGGGAGGTGGGGCCTGGGGCCTCGGGGAGGTGGGGCCTGGGGCCTCGGGGAGGTGGGCCTGGGCGAGATGGTCTGGTGCCTGGGGGAGGTGGACCTGGGTGAAGTGTTCCTGAGGCCTGTGGGAGGTGGGCCTGGGTGAGATGTTCTGGGGGAGCTGGATGTGGGAACTGGGGGAGCTGGGCCTGGGGCCTGGGGGAGATGTGCCTGGTAACTGGGAGTGGTGTTCCTGGGACCTGGGAGAGCTGGGCCTGGGGGAGGTGGTGTCTGGGGCCTGGGGAAGGTGGGGCCTGGGGGAGCTGTGCCTGGATTTGGCCCTCAGGGATCTGAGTCTGGGGCCTGGGGGAGCTTGGCCTGTGGAAGGTGGGCCTTGTGGAGGTTTGGCTGGGCCTAGGGGAGCTGGGTCTGGGGTGGGTTGTCTCGGGCCTGTGGCGTTGGGTCTTGGGCTAGGGGAACTTGGACTGGGGCCTGGGGGAGCCGGGCCTGGGGCTAGGTGAGACGGACCTGGGGCCTGGGGGAGCTGGGACTGGGGCCTCGGGGAACTGGGACTGGGGCCTCGGGGAGCTGGGGCTGGGGCCTCGGGGAGTTGGGGCTGGGGCCTCGGGGAGCTGGGGCTGGGGCCTCGGGGAGCTGGGGCTGGGGGAAGTGGGCCTGGGGGAGGTGGGCCTGGGGCCTGGGGGAGGTGGGCATCGGGGAGGTGTTCCTGTGGACTGGGTGATGTGGGCCTGGGGAAGCTGGGACTGGGGGTCTTTGCGAGCTGGGGCCTGGGGTCTGCGGAAGCTGGGTCTGGGGAAGGTGGGGCTGGGGGAGGTTGGCCTGGGGTCTTGTGGATCTGGGCCTGGGGGAGCTGGGTCTGGGGCCTGAGGGAGCTGGGCCTGGGGCCTGAGGGAGCTGGGCCTGGGGGAATTGAGCCTGGATCTGGGGAGGTGGGCCTGGGGCTGAGGGAGATCGGCCTGGCCCTGGGAAGGTGGCACTGGGAGAGCAGGGCCAGGGGGAGATGGGTCTGTGGCTGGGGGGAGCTGTGCCGGGGACACGAGGGCCTGGGGCTGCGGGAGCTGGGCCTGGGGGAAATGGGCCAGGGACCTGGAGGAATTGGGCCAGGGGTAATTGGGTTGGGGCCTTGGGGAGCTGGGCCTGTAGCTAGGGGAGCTGGGCATGGGGGGAGGTGTTCCTGGGGCATGGGGAGCTGCGCCAGGGGCCTTGGGATGCTGGTGATGGGGGAGTTGAACCTGGGTCTGGGGAGGTGGGTCTGGGCCTGGGGGAGATTAGCCTGGCCCTGAGGGAGCCGGACCTGGGGCCTGGGGGAGCCGGACTTGAGGGAGCCGGGCCTGGGGCCTGCGGGAGCTGGGGGAACTCGGCCTTGGGCTGGGGGAGGTGGGCCTGGGACTGGGCCTGGGTGAGATGGTCTGGGGAAGCTGGGCCTGGTACCTAGGGAAGGAGTGCCTGGTAACGGGGAGTGCTGTTCCTGGGACCTGGGGGAGCTGGGCCCTGGGCCTGGCGGAGGTGGGGTCTGTGGGAAGTGGGCCTTGGGGAGGTTTGTCTGGGGCCTCGGGGAGCTGGGCCTGTGGGATGTGGGCCTTGGGCCGTGGGGAGGTGGGCCTCGGGAAGGTTTGTCTGGGGCCTGGGGGAGTTGGGCCTGGGGGAGGTGGACCTTGGGTCTGGTGGAGGTTGGTCTGGGGCTCTGGGGGAGGTGGGCCTGGATTTGGGCCTCAGGAAACTGGTCTGGGGCCTGGGGGAGCTGGGCCTGGAGCCAGGGGGAGGTGGGCCTGGGGTAGGTTTGTCTGGGGCCTGGGGAAGGTTTGTCTGTGGCCTGGGGAAGGTTTGTCTGTGGCCTGGGGGAGGTTTGTCTGGGGCCTGGGGGAGGTGGGCCTGGGGCTGGATGAGCTGGGCCTGAGCGAAGTGGGCCTGGGTGAGGTGTTCCTGGGGCCTGGGGAGCTGTGGCTGGGGGAGGTGAGGCTCGGGCTGGGGGAGGTGAGACTGGGGCCTGGGGGAGGTGTGCCTGGGGGAGCTGGCCTGGGGCCTGGGGGAGGTGCGCCTGGGGGAGCTGGGCCTGGGACTGGGGGAGGTGCGCCTGGGGCCTGTGGGAGGTGGGACTGGAGGAGGTGTTCCTGGTGCCTAGGGGAAGATGTGCCTGGGTTTTGGGGGATGTGGGCCTGGGGAAGCTGGGACTGGGGCCTTGAGGAGCTGCGACCTGGGGCCTGAGGGAACTGTGTCTGGGGCCGGTGGGGCTGGGGGAGCTTGGCCTGGGGTCTTGTGGATCTGGGACTAGGGCCTGGGGGAGCTGGTGATGGGGGTGTTGAGCCTGGGTCTGAGGAGGTGGACCTGGGGCTGAGGGAGATCGGCCTGGCCCTGGAGAGGTGGCACTGTGAGAGCAGGGCCAGGGGGAGGTGGGCCTGGGGCTGGGGGGAGCTATGGGGGGGACACGAGGGCTTGGGGCTGCGGGAGCTGGGCCTGGGAAAGCTGGGTCTGGGGGAGTTGGGTCTGGGGCCTGGGAGACCTGGGCCTGGGGGATGTGTTCCTGGGGCCTGGGGGTCATGGGCCGGGGTGTGGGGTAGCTGAGACTTGGGCCTGGGGAGCTGGGCCAGGGGCCTGGGGAAGCTGGTGATGGAGGAGCTGAACCTGGGGAGGTGGGTCTGGGGGAGATTAGCCTCGCCCTGGGGGAGGTGGGCCTGGGGGAGCCGGGCATGGGAGAACTGGGCCTGTGGGAGGGAGGTCTGGGGACTGGGGGAGCTGGGCCTTGGGGAGGTGTTCCTGGGGCCTTGGGGTGGAGGGCCCAGGATAGCAATGTCTGGGCCTGGGGGAAGCTGGGCCTGGGGCTTGAGGGAGCTGGGCCTGGGGCCTGGAGAAGCTGGGTCTAGAGCCTGGGGGTGCTGGGTATGGTGCCTGGGGGAGCTGGGTCTGGGGGAGGTGGGCCTTGCCTAGGTGAGCTGGGCCTGGGGGAGGTATTCCAGGGGCCTGGGAAAGGTGGGCATGGGGATGTGTTTGTAGGGGAGCTGGGCGTGGGACATGGGGTAGCTGGGACTGGGGCCTGGGGGAGCTGGGAATGGGGCCTGGGGGAGCTGGGACTGGGGCCTGGGGGAGCTGGGACTGGGGCCTGGGGGAGCTGGGACTGGGGCTGGGGGAGCTGGGAATGGGGCCTGGGGGAGCAGGGAATGGGGCCTGGGGGAGCAGGGAATGGGGCCTGGGGGAGCAGGGAATGGGGCCTGGGGGAGCAGGGAATGGGGCCTGGGGGAACTGGGAATGGGGCCTGGGGGAGCAGGGAATGGGGCCTGGGGGAACTGGGAATGGGGCCTGGGGGAACAGGAAATGGGGCCTGGGGGAACTGGGAATGGGGCCTGGGGGAGCAGGGAATGGGGCCTGGGGGAACAGGGAATGGGGGCTGCGAGAGCTGTTGCCTGCGGGAGCTGGGCCTGGGACCTGCGGTAGCTGGATCTGGGGAAGTTGGGTCCAGGGAAGCTGGGCCTGGGAAAGATGGTCTGGTGCCAAGGGGAGCGGGGCCTGGGGTGAGATATTCCTGGGGCCTGGGAGATCTGGGCCCGGAGCTGGGGGAGATGGGCCTGTGGCGTGCGGGAGCAGAGACTGGGGCCTGGGTGAGCTGGGAATGGGGGCTGGGGGAGCTGGGAATGGGGCCTGGGGGAACAGGGAATGGGGCCTGGGGGAACAGGGAATGGGGCCTGGGGGAACAGGGAATGGGGCCTGGGGGAACAGGGAATGGGGCCTGCGAGAGCTGGGACTGGGGCCTGCGAGAGCTGGGACTGGGGAAGTTGGGTACAGGGGAGCTGGGCCTGGGAGAGATGGTCTGGTGCCAGGGGGAGGTGGGCCTAGGCTGAGATATTGCTGGGGCCTGGGAGATCTGGGCCCGGAGCTGGGGGAGATGGGCCTGTGGCGTGCGGGAGTTGAGACTGGGGCCTGGGGGAGCTGGGCCTGTGGGGAGGTGTTCCTGGGGCGTGGCGGAGCTGGGCTTGGACCTGGGGAAGCTCGGACTGGGGCCTGGGGGAGCCGGGACTGGGGCCTGGGGGAGCTGGGACTGGGGCTTAGGGGAGCAGGTAATGGGGCCTGGGGGAGCAGCGAATGGGGCCTGGGGGAGCAGGGAATGGGGCCTGGGGGAGCAGGGAATGGGGCCTGGGGGAGCAGGGAATGGGGCCTGGGGGAGCAGGGAATGGGGCCTGGGGGAACAGGGAATGGGGCCTGGGGGAACAGGGAATGGGGCCTGGGGGGACAGGGAATGGGGCCTGGGGGAACAGGGAAAGGGGCCTGGGGAACAGGGAATGGGGCCTGGGGGAACAGGGAATAGGGCCTGGTGGAACAGGGAATGGGGCCTGGGGGAACAGGGAATGGGGCCTGGGGGAACAGGGAATGGGGCCTGGTGGAACAGGGAATGGGGCCTGGTGGAACAGGGAATGGGGCCTGGGGGAACAGGGAATGGGGCCTGGGGGAACAGGGAATGGGGCCTGGGGGAACAGGGAATGGGGCCTGGGGGAACAGGGAATGGGGCCTGGGGGAACAGGGAATGGGGCCTGGGGGAACAGGGAATGGGGCCTGGGGGAACAGGGAATGGGGCCTGGGGGAACAGGGAATGGGGCCTGGGGGAACAGGGAATGGGGCCTGGGGGAACAGGGAATGGGGCCTGGGGGAACAGGGAATGGGGCCTGGGGGAACAGGGAATGGGGCCTGGGGGAACAGGGAATGGGGCCTGGGTGAACAGGGAATGGGGCCTGGGTGAACAGGGAATGGGGCCTGGGTGAACAGGGAATGGGGCCTGCGACAGCTGGGACTGGGGGAACAGGGAGTGGGGCCTGGGGGAACAGGGAGTGGGACCTGGGGGAACAGGGAATGGGGCCTGGGGGAACAGGGAGTGGGACCTGGGGGAACAGGGAGTGGGACCTGGGGGAACAGGGAATGGGGCCTGGGGGAACAGGGAGTGGGGCCTGGGGGAACAGGGAATGGGGCCTGGGGGAACAGGGAAAGGGGTCTGGGGGAACAGGGAGTGGGGCCTGGGGGAACAGGGAGTGGGACCTGGGGAACAGGGAATGGGGCCTGCGACAGCTGGGACTGGGGCCTGCGAGAGCTGGGACTGGGGCCTGCGAGAGCTGGGACTGGGGCCTGCGAGAGCTGGGACTGGGGCCTGGGGGAGCTGGGACTGGGGCCTGGGGGAGCTGGGACTGGGGCTGGGGGAGCTGGGAATGGGGCCTGGGGGAGCAGGGAATGGGGCCTGGGGGAGCAGGGAATGGGGCCTGGGGGAGCAGGGAATGGGGCCTGGGGGAGCAGGGAATGGGGCCTGGGGGAACTGGGAATGGGGCCTGGGGGAGCAGGGAATGGGGCCTGGGGGAACTGGGAATGGGGCCTGGGGGAACAGGAAATGGGGCCTGGGGGAACTGGGAATGGGGCCTGGGGGAGCAGGGAATGGGGCCTGGGGGAACAGGGAATGGGGGCTGCGAGAGCTGTTGCCTGCGGGAGCTGGGCCTGGGACCTGCGGTAGCTGGATCTGGGGAAGTTGGGTCCAGGGAAGCTGGGCCTGGGAAAGATGGTCTGGTGCCAAGGGGAGCGGGGCCTGGGGTGAGATATTCCTGGGGCCTGGGAGATCTGGGCCCGGAGCTGGGGGAGATGGGCCTGTGGCGTGCGGGAGCAGAGACTGGGGCCTGGGTGAGCTGGGAATGGGGGCTGGGGGAGCTGGGAATGGGGCCTGGGGGAACAGGGAATGGGGCCTGGGGGAACAGGGAATGGGGCCTGGGGGAACAGGGAATGGGGCCTGGGGGAACAGGGAATGGGGCCTGCGAGAGCTGGGACTGGGGCCTGCGAGAGCTGGGACTGGGGAAGTTGGGTACAGGGGAGCTGGGCCTGGGAGAGATGGTCTGGTGCCAGGGGGAGGTGGGCCTAGGCTGAGATATTGCTGGGGCCTGGGAGATCTGGGCCCGGAGCTGGGGGAGATGGGCCTGTGGCGTGCGGGAGTTGAGACTGGGGCCTGGGGGAGCTGGGCCTGTGGGGAGGTGTTCCTGGGGCGTGGCGGAGCTGGGCTTGGACCTGGGGAAGCTCGGACTGGGGCCTGGGGGAGCCGGGACTGGGGCCTGGGGGAGCTGGGACTGGGGCTTAGGGGAGCAGGTAATGGGGCCTGGGGGAGCAGCGAATGGGGCCTGGGGGAGCAGGGAATGGGGCCTGGGGGAGCAGGGAATGGGGCCTGGGGGAGCAGGGAATGGGGCCTGGGGGAGCAGGGAATGGGGCCTGGGGGAACAGGGAATGGGGCCTGGGGGGACAGGGAATGGGGCCTGGGGGAACAGGGAAAGGGGCCTGGGGAACAGGGAATGGGGCCTGGGGGAACAGGGAATAGGGCCTGGTGGAACAGGGAATGGGGCCTGGGGGAACAGGGAATGGGGCCTGGGGGAACAGGGAATGGGGCCTGGTGGAACAGGGAATGGGGCCTGGTGGAACAGGGAATGGGGCCTGGGGGAACAGGGAATGGGGCCTGGGGGAACAGGGAATGGGGCCTGGGGGAACAGGGAATGGGGCCTGGGGGAACAGGGAATGGGGCCTGGGGGAACAGGGAATGGGGCCTGGGGGAACAGGGAATGGGGCCTGGGGGAACAGGGAATGGGGCCTGGGGGAACAGGGAATGGGGCCTGGGGGAACAGGGAATGGGGCCTGGGGGAACAGGGAATGGGGCCTGGGGGAACAGGGAATGGGGCCTGGGGGAACAGGGAATGGGGCCTGGGTGAACAGGGAATGGGGCCTGGGTGAACAGGGAATGGGGCCTGGGTGAACAGGGAATGGGGCCTGCGACAGCTGGGACTGGGGGAAC
Organism: Pristiophorus japonicus; assembly: GCF_044704955.1. Taxonomy (NCBI): domain Eukaryota; kingdom Metazoa; phylum Chordata; class Chondrichthyes; family Pristiophoridae; genus Pristiophorus; species Pristiophorus japonicus. Next base: position 77,701 of record NW_027254616.1, read on the forward strand.
AGGGAGTGGGGCCTGGGGGAACAGGGAGTGGGACCTGGGGGAACAGGGAATGGGGCCTGGGGGAACAGGGAGTGGGACCTGGGGGAACAGGGAGTGGGACCTGGGGGAACAGGGAATGGGGCCTGGGGGAACAGGGAGTGGGGCCTGGGGGAACAGGGAATGGGGCCTGGGGGAACAGGGAAAGGGGTCTGGGGGAACAGGGAGTGGGGCCTGGGGGAACAGGGAGTGGGACCTGGGGAACAGGGAATGGGGCCTGCGACAGCTGGGACTGGGGCCTGCGAGAGCTGGGACTGGGGCCTGCGAGAGCTGGGACTGGGGCCTGCGAGAGCTGGGACTGGGGCCTGCGAGAGCTGGGACTGGGGCCTGCGAGAGCTGGGACTGGGGCCTGCGAGAGCTGGGACTGGGGCCTGCGAGAGCTGGGACTGGGGCCTGCGAGAGCTGGGACTGGGGCCTGCGAGAGCTGGGACTGGGGCCTGCGAGAGCTGGGACTGGGGCCTGCGAGAGCTGGGACTGGGGCCTGCGACAGCTGGGACTGGGGCCTGCGAGAGCTGGGACTGGGGCCTGCGAGAGCTGGGACTGGGGCCTGCGAGAGCTGGGACTGGGGCCTGCGAGAGCTGGGACTGGGGCCTGCGAGAGCTGGGACTGGGGCCTGCGAGAGCTGGGACTGGGGCCTGCGAGAGCTGGGACTGGGGCCTGCGAGAGCTGGGACTGGGGCCTGCGAGAGCTGGGACTGGGGCCTGCGAGAGCTGGGACTGGCGCCTGCGAGAGCTGGGACTGCGTAAGTTGGGTCGAGGGGAGCTGGGCCTGGGAGAGATGGTCTGGTGCCAGGGGGAGGTGGGCCTGGGGTGAGATATTCCTGGGGCCTGGGAGATCTGGGCCCGGAGCTGGGGGAGATGGGCCTGTGGCGTGCGGGAGCTGAGACTGGGGTCTGGGGGAGCAGGGAATGGGGCCTGGGGGTGCATGGAATGGAGCCTGGGGGAGCAGGGAATGGGGCCTGGGGGTGCATGGAATGGAGCCTGGGGGAGCAGGGAATGGGGCCTGGGGGAGCAGGGAATGGGGCCTGGGGGAGCAGGGAATGCGGCCTGGGGGAGCAGGGAATGCGGCCTGGGGGAGCAGGGAATGGGGCCTGTGGGAGCAGGGAATGGGGCCTGGGGGAGCAGGGAATGGGGCCTGGAGGAGCAGGGAATGGGGCCTGGGGGAGCAGGGAATGGGGCCTGGGGGAGCTGGGAATGGGGCCTGGGGGAGCTGGCAATGGGGCCTGGGGGAGCTGGGAATGGGGCCTGAGGGAGCTGGGAATGGGGCCTGAGGGAGCTAGGAATTGAGTCTGGGGGAGCTGGGAATGGGGCCTGGGGGAGCAGGGACTGGGGGAGCAGGGAACGGGGCCTGGGGGAGCAGGGAACGGGGTCTGGGGGAGCAGGGAATGGGGCCTGAGGGAGCTGGGAATTGGGTCTGGGGGAGCTGGGAATGGGGCCTGGGGGAGCAGGGAATGGGGCCTGGGGGAGCAGGGAATGGGGCCTGGGGGAGCAGGGAATGGGGCCTGGGGGAGCAGGGAATGGGGCCTGGGGGAGCAGGCAATGGGGCCTGGGGGAACTGGCAATGAGGCCTGGGGGAGCTGGGAATGGGGCCTGAGGGAGCTGGGAATTGGGTCTGGGGGAGCTGGGAATGGGGCCTGGGGGAGCTGGGAATGGGGCCTGGGGGAGCTGGGAATGGGGCCTGGGGGAGCTGGGAATGGGGCCTGGGGGAGCTGAGAATGGGGCCTGGGGGAGCTGAGAATGGGGCCTGGGGGAACGGGGAATGGGGCCTGGGGGAACGGGGAATGGGGCCTGGGGGAAAGGGGAATGGGGCCTGGGGGAAAGGGGAATGGGGCCTGGGGGAGCTGGGAATGGGGCCTGGGGGAGCTGGGAATGGGGCCTGGGGAGCAGGGAATGGGGTCTGGGGGAGCAGGGAATGGGGCCTGGGGGAGCAGGGAATGGGGCCTGGGGGAGCAGGGAATGGGGCCTGGGGGAGCAGGGAATGGGGCCTGGGGGAGCAGGGAATGGGGCCTGGGGGAACAGGGAATGGGGCCTGGGGGAACAGGGAATGGGGCCTGGGGGAACAGGGAATGGGGCCTGGGGGAACAGGGAATGGGGCCTGGGGGAACAGGGAATGGGGCCTGGGGGAGCTGGGCCTGGGGCCTGGGGGAGCTGGGACTGGGGCCTGGGGGAGCTGGGACTGGGGCCTGGGGGAGCTGGGACTGGGGCCTGGGGGAGCTGGGACTGGGGCCAGGGGGAGCTGGGACTGGGGCCTGGGGGAGCTGGGACTGGGGCCTGGGGGAGCTGGGACTGGGGCCTGAGGGAGCTGGGAATGGGGCCTGAGGGAGCTAGGAATTGGGTCTGGGGGAGCTGGGAATGGGGCCTGGGGGAGCAGGGACTGGGGGAGCAGGGAACGGGGTCTGGGGGAGCAGGGAATGTGGCCTGGGGGAGCTGGGAATGGGGCCTGAGGGAGCTGGGAATTGGGTCTGGGGGAGCTGGGAATGGGGCCTGGGGGAGCAGGGAATGGGGCCTGGGGGAGCAGGGAATGGGGCCTGGGGGAGCAGGGAATGGGGCCTGGGGGAGCAGGGAATGGGGCCTGGGGGAGCTGGCAATGGGGCCTGGGGGAACTGGCAATGAGGCCTGGGGGAGCTGGGAATGGGGCCTTAGGGAGCTGGGAATGGGGTCTGGGGGAGCTGGGAATGGGGCCTGGGGGAGCTGGGAATGGGGCCTGGGGGAGCTGGGAATGGGGCCTGGGGGAGCTGGGAATGGGGCCTGGGGGAGCTGGGAATGGGGCCTGGGGGAGCTGAGTATGGGGCCTGGGGGAACGGGGAATGAGGCCTGGGGGAACGGGGAATGGGGCCTGGGGGAACGGGGAATGGGGCCTGGGGGAAAGGGGAATGGGGCCTGGAGGAAAGGGGAATGGGGCCTGGGGGAGCTGGGAATGGGGCCTGGGGGAGCTGGGAATGGGGCCTGGGGGAGCAGGGAATGGGGTCTGGGGGAGCAGGGAATGGGGCCTGGGGGAGCAGGGAATGGGGCCTGGGGGAGCAGGGAATGGGGCCTGGGGGAGCAGGGAATGGGGCCTGGGGGAGCAGGGAATGGGGCCTGGGGGAACAGGGAATGGGGCCTGGGGGAACAGGGAATGGGGCCTGGGGGAACAGGGAATGGGGCCTGGGGGAGCTGGGCCTGGGGCCTGGGGAAGCTGGGCCTGGGGCCTGGGGGAGCTGGGACTGGGGCCTGGGGGAGCTGGGACTGGGGCCTGGGGGAGCTGGGACTGGGGCCTGGGGGAGCTGGGACTGGGGCCTGGGGGAGCTGGGACTGGGGCCTGGGGGAGCTGGGACTGGGGCCTGGGGGAGCTGGGACTGGGGCCTGGGGGAGCTGGGACTGGGGCCTGGGGGAGCTGGGACTGGGGCCTGGGGGAGCTGGGACTGGGGCCTGGGGGAGCTGGGACTGGGGTCTGGGAGATCTGGGCCCGGAGCTGGAGGAGATGGGCCTGTGGCGTGCGGGAGCTGAGACTGGGGGAGCTGGGTCTGGGGCTTGGGAGAGCTGAGACTGGGGCTTGGGGGAGCTTGACCTGCGGAGAGGTGTTTCTGGTGCGTGGCGGAGCAGCGCTTGTGTCTGGGGAGGTGGGTTTGGACCTGGGGAAGCTCGGTCTGGGCCCTGGGGAAGCTCGGACTGGGGCCTGGGGGAGCTGGGTCTGGGGCCTGCGGGAGCTGGGTCTGGGGCCTGCGAGAGCTGGATCTGGGGGAGTTGGGTCTAGGGGAGCTGGGCCTGGGAGAGATGATCTGGTGCCAGGGGGAGGTGGGCCTGGGGTGAGATATTCCTGGGGCCTGGGAGATCTGGGCCCGGAGCTGGGGGAGATGGGCCTGTGGCGTGCGGGAGCTGAGACTGGGGCCTGGGGGAGCTGGGCCTGTGGGGGCGTGTTCCTGGGGCGTGGCGGAGGTGGGCTTGGACCTGGGGAAGCTTGGACTGGGCCCTGGGGATGCTGGGACTGGGGCCTGGGGAAGCTGGGACTGGGGCCTGGCGGAGCCGGGACTGGGGCCTGGCGGAGCTGGGACTGGGGCCTGGGGGAACTGGGACTAGAGCCTGGGGGAGCTGGGTCTGAGGGAGCTGAGCCTGGGGGAATTGGGCCTGGATCTGGGGAGCTGGGCCTGGGGCTGAGGGAGATCGGCCTGGCCCTGGGAAGGTGGCACTGAGAGAGCAGGGCCAGGGGGAGGTGGGCCTGGGGCTGGGGGGAGCTATGGCGGGGACACGAGGGCCTCGGGCTGCGGGAGCTGGGCCTGGGGGAGCTGGGTCTGGGGCCTGGGAGACCTGGGCCTGGGAGACCTGGGGGACATGTTCCGGGGCCCGATGGAGCCTGGCCGGCGGGACGGTGTTCCTGGGGCATGGGTGAGCTGTGCCCGACGCCTGGGGATGCTGAACCTGGGTCTGGGGAGATCGGCCTGGGCCTGGGGGAGATTAACCTGGCCCTGGGGGAGCCGGGCCTGCGACCTGCGGGAGCCGGGCCTGGGTGAGCTGGGTCTGTGGAAGCTAGGTCTGGGTACTGGGGGAGCTGGGCCTTTGGGTGGAGAGTCTGGGAAAGCTGGGTCTGGGGGAAAGCTGGGCCTGGGGGAAGGTGGGTTTGGGGCTTGAGGGAGCTGGGCCCGGGGTCTGGTGGAGCTGCGTCTAGGGCCTGGGGGAGCTCGATCTAGGGCCTGAGTCTGGGGAAGCTATGTCTGGGGCCTGGGGAAGCTGGGACTGGGGTCTGGGGAAACTGGGACTGGGGCCTGGGGAAACTGGACCTGGGGCCTGGGGAAACTGGACCTGGGGCCTGGGGAAACTGGACCTGGGGTCTGGGGAAACTGGACCTGGGGTCTGGGGAAACTGGACCTGGTCCCTGGGGAAACTGGACCTGGGGTCTGGGGAAACTGGACCTGGTCCCTGGGGAAACTGGACCTGGTCCCTGGTGGAACTGGACCTGGGGTCTGGGGAAACTGGACCTGGGGCCTGGGGAAACTGGACCTGGGGCCTGGGAGAACTGGACCTGGGGTCTGGGGAAACTGGACCTGGTCCCTGGGGAAACTGGACCTGGGGCCTGGGGAAACTGGACCTGGGGCCTGGGGAAACTGGACCTGGGGCCTGGGGAAACTGGACCTGGGGCCTGGGGAAACTGGACCTGGGGTCTGGGGAAACTGGACCTGGGGTCTGGGGAAACTGGACCTGGGGTCTGGGGAAACTGGACCTGGTCCGTGGGGAAACTGGACCTGGGGCCTGGGGAAACTGGACCTGGTTCCTGGGGAAACTGGACCTGGGGCCTGGGGAAACTGGACCTGGTCCGTGGGGAAACTGGACCTGGTCCGTGGGGAAACTGGACCTGGGGTCTGGGGAAACTGGACCTGGGGTCTGGGGAAACTGGACCTGGGGCCTGGGGAAACTGGACCTGGTCCGTGGGGAAACTGGATCTGGGGCCTGGGGAAACTGGACCTGGTCCGTGGGGAAACTGGACCTGGTCCGTGGGGAAACTGGACCTGGGGTCTGGGGAAACTGGACCTGGGGCCTGGGGAAACTGGACCTGGTCCGTGGGGAAACTGGACCTGGGGTCTGGGGAAACTGGACCTGGGGCCTGGGGAAACTGGACCTGGTCCCTGGGGAAACTGGACCTGGGGCCTGGGGAAACTGGACCTGGGGCCTGGGGAAACTGGACCTGGTCCCTGGGGAAACTGGACCTGGGGCCTGGGGAAACTGGACCTGGGGTCTGGGGAAACTGGACCTGGTCCCTGGGGAAACTGGACCTGGTCCCTGGGGAAACTGGACCTGGGGCCTGGGGAAACTGGACCTGGGGTCTGGGGAATCTGGACCTGGGGCCTGGGGAAACAGGACCTGGGGAAACTGGACCTGGGGTCTGGGGAAACTGGACCTGGTCCCTGGGGAAACTGGACCTGGGGCCTGGGGAATCTGGACCTGCGGCCTGGGGAAACAGGACCTGGTGCCTGGGGAAACTGGACCTGGTCCCTGGGGAAACTGGACCTGGTCCCTGGGGAAACTGGACCTGGTCCCTGGGGAAACTGGACCTGGGGCCTGGGGAAACTGGACCTGGGGCCTGGGGAAACAGGACCTGGTGCCTGGGGAAACTGGACCTGGGGCCTGGGGAAACTGGACCTGGGGCCTGGGGAAACTGGACCTGGGGCCTGGGGAAACTAGACCTGGGGCCTGGGGAAACTGGACCTGGGGCCTGGGGAAACAGGACCTGGTGCCTGGGGAAACTGGACCTGGGGCCTGGGGAAACTGGACCTGGGGCCTGGGGAAACTGGACCTGGGGCCTGGGGAAACAGGACCTGGTGCCTGGGGAAACTGGACCTGGTCCCTGGGGAAACTGGACCTGGTCCCTGGGGAAACTGGACCTGGTCCCTGGGGAAACTGGACCTGGTCCCTGGGGAAACTGGACCTGGGGCCTGGGGAAACTGGACCTGGGGTCTGGGGAAACTGGACCTGGTCCCTGGGGAAACTGGACCTGGGGCCTGGGGAAACTGGACCTGGGGTCTGGGGAAACTGGACCTGGGGCCTGGGGAAACTGGACCTGGTCCCTGGGGAAACTGGACCTGGGGCCTGGGGAAACTGGACATGGGGTCTGGGGAAACTGGACCTGGGGCCTGGGGAAAGTGGACCTGGGGCCTGGGGAAACTGGACCTGGGGTCTGGGGAAACTGGACCTGGTCCCTGGGGAAACTGGACCTGGTCCCTGGGGAAACTGGACCTGGTCCCTGGGGAAACTGGACCTGGTCCCTGGGGAAACTGGACCTGGTCCCTGGGGAAACTGGACCTGGTCCCTGGGGAGACTGGACCTGGGGCCTGGGGAAACTGGACCTGGGGTCTGGGGAAACTGGACCTGGGGCCTGGGGAAAGTGGACCTGGGGCCTGGGGAAACTGGACCTGGGGTCTGGGGAAACTGGACCTGGTCCCTGGGGAAACTGGACCTGGTCCCTGGGGAAACTGGACCTGGGGAAACTGGACCTGGGGACTGGGGAAACTGGACCTGGGGCCTGGGGAAACTGGACCTGGTCCCTGGGGAAACTGGACCTGGGGACTGGGGAAACTGGACCTGGGGCCTGGGGAAACTGGACCTGGGGCCTGGGGGAACTGAACCTGGCCCCTGGGGAAACTGGACCTGGGGAAACTGGACCTGGGGCCTGGGGAATCTGGACCTGGGGTCTGGGGAAACTGGACCTGGTGCCTGGGGAAACTGGACCTGGGGTCTGGGGAAACAGGACCTGGTGCCTGGGGAAACTGGACCTGGGGCCTGGGGAAACTGGACCTGGGGCCTGGGGAAACTGGACCTGGGGCCTGGGGAAACTGGACCTGGGGCCTGGGGAAACTGGACCTGGGGTCTGGGGAAACTGGACCTGGTGCCTGGGGAAACTGGACCTGGGACCTGGGGAAACAGGACCTGGTGCCTGGGGAAACTGGACCTGGGGCCTGGGGAAACTGGACCTGGGGCCTGGGGAAACTGGACCTGGGGTCTGGGGAAACTGGACCTGGGGCCTGGGGAAACTGGAACTGGGGCCTGGGGAAACTGGACCTGGGGCCTGGGGGAACTGAACCTGGTCCCTGGGGAAACTGGACCTGGGGTCTGGGGAAACTGGACCTGGGGCCTGGGGAAACTGGACCTGGGGCCTGGGGGAACTGAACCTGGTCCCTGGGGAAACTGGACCTGGGGAAAATGGACCTGGGGTCTGGGGGAACTGGACCTGCGGCCTGGGGGAACTGGACCTGGTCCCTGGGGAAACTGGACCTGGGGTCTGGGGAAACTGGACCTGGTCCCTGGGGAAACTGGACCTGGGGCCTGGGGGAACTGGACCTGGGGTCTGGGGAAACTGGACCTGGGTAAACTGGACCTGGGGCCTGGGGAAACTGGACCTGGTCCCTGGGGAAACTGGACCTGGGGCCTGGGGAAACTGGACCTGGGGAAACTGGACCTGGTCCCTGGGGAAACTGGACCTGGTCCCTGGGGAAACTGGACCTGGGGCCTGGGGAAACTGGACCTGGGGCCTGGGGAAACTGGACCTGGGGAAACTGGACCTGGGGCCTGGGGAAACTGGACCTGGTCCCTGGGGAAACTGGACCTGGGGAAACTGGACCTGGGGCCTGGAGAAACTGGACCTGGGGCCTGGGGAAACTGGACCTGGGGTCTGGGGGAACTGGACCTGGGGTCTGGGGAAACTGGACCTGGGGCCTGGGGAAACTGGACCTGGTCCCTGGGGAAACTGGACCTGCGGCCTGGGGGAACTGGACCTGGTCCCTGGGGAAACTGGACCTGGTCCCTGGGGAAACTGGACCTGGGGCCTGGGGAAACTGGACCTGGGGAAACTGGACCTGGTCCCTGGGGAAACTGGACCTGGGGCCTGGGGAAACTGGACCTGGTCCCTGGGGAAACTGGACCTGGGGCCTGGGGAAACTGGACCTGGGGTCTGGGGAAACTGGACCTGGTCCCTGGGGAAACTGGACCTGGGGACTGGGGAAACTGGACCTGGGGCCTGGGGAAACTGGACCTGGGGCCTGGGGGAACTGAACCTGGCCCCTGGGGAAACTGGACCTGGGGAAACTGGACCTGGGGCCTGGGGAATCTGGACCTGGGGTCTGGGGAAACTGGACCTGGTGCCTGGGGAAACTGGACCTGGGGTCTGGGGAAACTGGACCTGGTGCCTGGGGAAACTGGACCTGGGGCCTGGGGAAACTGGACCTGGGGAAACTGGACCTGGGGCCTGGGGAAACTGGACCTGGGGCCTGGGGAAACTGGACCTGGTGCCTGGGGAAACTGGACCTGGGGCCTGGGGAAACAGGACCTGGTGCCTGGGGAAACTGGACCTGGGGCCTGGGGAAACTGGACCTGGGGCCTGGGGAAACTGGACCTGGGGTCTGGGGAAACTGGACCTGGGGCCTGGGGAAACTGGAACTGGGGCGTGGGGAAACTGGACCTGGGGCCTGGGGGAACTGAACCTGGTCCCTGGGGAAACTGGACCTGGGGAAACTGGACCTGGGGACTGGGGAAACTGGACCTGGGGCCTGGGGAAACTGGACCTGGGGCCTGGGGCAACTGAACCTGGTCCCTGGGGAAACTGGACCTGGGGAAACTGGACCTGGGGTCTGGGGGAACTGGCCCTGTGGCCAGGGGGAACTGGACCTGGTCCCTGGGGAAACTGGGCCTGGGGTCTGGGGAAACTGGACCTGGTCCCTGGGGAAACTGGACCTGGGGCCTGGGGGAACTGGACCTGGGGTCTGGGGAAACTGGACCTGGGGAAACTGGACCTGGGGCCTGGGGAAACTGGACCTGGTCCCTGGGGAAACTGGACCTGGGGCCTGGGGAAACTGGACCTGGGGAAACTGGACCTGGTCCCTGGGGAAACTGGACCTGGTCCCTGGGGAAACTGGACCTGGGGCCTGGGGAAACTGGACCTGGGGCCTGGGGAAACTGGACCTGGGGAAACTGGACCTGGGGCCTGGGGAAACTGGACCTGGTCCCTGGGGAAACTGGACCTGGGGCCTGGGGGAACTGGACCTGGGGTCTGGGGAAACTGGACCTGGGGCCTGGGGAAACTGGACCTGGTCCCTGGGGAAACTGGACCTGCGGCCTGGGGGAACTGGACCTGGTCCCTGGGGAAACTGGACCTGGTCCCTGGGGAAACTGGACCTGGGGCCTGGGGAAACTGGACCTGGGGAAACTGGACCTGGTCCCTGGGGAAACTGGACCTGGGGCCTGGGGAAACTGGACCTGGTCCCTGGGGAAACTGGACCTGGGGCCTGGGGAATCTGGACCTGGTCCCTGGGGAAACTGGACCTGGAGCCTGGGGAAACTGGACCTGGGGCCTGGGGAAACTGGACCTGGGGAAACTGGACCTGGTCCCTGGGGAAACTGGACCTGGTCCCTGGGGAAACTGGACCTGGGGCCTGGGGAAACTGGACCTGGTCCCTGGGGAAACTGGACCTGGTCCCTGGGGAAACTGGACCTGGGGCCTGGGGAAACTGGACCTGGTCCCTGGGGAAACTGGACCTGGTCCCTGGGGAAACTGGACCTGGGGCCTGGGGAAACTGGACCTGGTCCCTGGGGAAACTGGACCTGGGGCCTGGGGAAACTGGACCTGGGGCCTGGGGAAACTGGACCTGGGGCCTGGGGAAACTGGACCTGGTCCCTGGGGAAACTGGACCTTGGGCCTGGGGAAACTGGACCTGGTCCCTGGGGAAACTGGACCTGGGGAAACTGGACCTGGTCCCTGGGGAAACTGGACCTGGGGTCTGGGGAAACTGGACCTGGTCCCTGGGGAAACTGGACCTGGGGCCTGGGGAAACTGGACCTGGTCCCTGGGGAAACTGGACCTGGGGAAACTGGACCTGGTCCCTGGGGAAACTGGACCTGGTCCGTGGGGAAACTGGACCTGGTCCGTGGGGAACTGGACCTGGTCCCTGGGGAAACTGGACCTGGGGTCTATGGAAACTGGACCTGGGGTCTGGGGAAACTGGACCTGGGGTCTGGGGAAACTGGACCTGGACCCTGGGGAAACTGGACCTGGGGTCTGGGGAAACTGGACCTGGGGCCTGGGGAAACTGGACCTGGGGCCTGGGGAAACTGGACCTGGGGAAACTGGACCTGGTCCCTGGGGAAACTGGACCTGGTCCCTGGGGAAACTGGACCTGGGGTCTGGGGAAACTGGACCTGGGGAAACTGGACCTGGTCCCTGGGGAAACTGGACCTGGTCCCTGGGAAATTGGACCTGGGGTCTGGGGAACTGGACCTGATCCCTGGGGAAACTGGACCTGGTCCCTGGGGAAACTGGACCTGGTCCCTGGGGAAACTGGACCTGGGGCCTGGGGAAACTGGACCTGGTCCCTGGGGAAACTGGACCTGGTCCCTGGGGAAACTGGACCTGGGGCCTGGGGAAACTGGACCTGGGGAAACTGGACCTGGGGCCTAGGGAAACTGGACCTGGTCCCTGGGGAAACTGGACCTGGGGCCTGGGGAAACTGGACCTGGGGAAACTGGACCTGGTCCCTGGGGAAACTGGACCTGGGGCCTGGGGAAACTGGACCTGGGGCCTGGGGAAACTGGACCTGGGGTCTGGGGAAACTGGACCTTGGGTCTGGGGAAACTGGACCTGGTCCCTGAGAAAATTGGACCTGGGCTCTGGAGAAACTGGACCTGGTCCCTGGGGAAATTGGACCTGGGGTCTGGGGAAACTGGACCTGGGGTCTGGGGAAACTGGACCTGGGGCCTGGGGAAACTGGACCTGGGGCCTGGGGAAACTGGACCTGGGGCCTGGGGAAACTGGACCTGGGGTCTGGAGAAACTGGACCTGGGGTCTGGGGAAACTGGACCTGGGGCCTGGGGAAACTGAACCTGGGGTCTGGGGAAACTGGACCTGGTCCCTGGGGAAACTGGACCTGGTCCCTGGGGAAACTGGACCTGGGGCCTGGGGAAACTGGACCTGGGGAAACTGGACCTGGTCCCTGGGGAAACTGGACCTGGGGCCTGGGGAAACTGGACCTGGTCCCTGGGGAAACTGGACCTGGGGCCTGGGGAAACTGGACCTGGGGCCTGGGGAAACTGGACCTGGTCCCTGGGGAAACTGGACCTGGAGCCTGGGGAAACTGGACCTGGGGCCTGGGGAAACTGGACCTGGGGAAACTGGACCTGGTCCCTGGGGAAACTTGACCTGGGGCCTGGGGAAACTGGACCTGGGGCCTGGGGAAACTGGACCTGGTCCCTGGGGAAACTGGACCTGGTCCCTGGGGAAACTGGACCTGGGGCCTGGGGAAACTGGACCTGGTCCCTGGGGAAACTGGACCTGGTCCCTGGGGAAACTGGACCTGGGGTCTGGGGAAACTGGACCTGGGGCCTGGGGAAACTGGACCTGGTCCCTGGGGAAACTGGACCTGGTCCCTGGGGAAACTGGACCTGGGGCCTGGGGAAACTGGACCTGGTCCCTGGGGAAACTGGACCTGGGGCCTGGGGAAACTGGACCTGGGGCCTGGGGAAACTGGACCTGGGGCCTGGGGAAACTGGACCTGGTCCCTGGGGAAACTGGACCTTGGGCCTGGGGAAACTGGACCTGGTCCCTGGGGAAACTGGACCTGGGGAAACTGGACCTGGTCCCTGGGGAAACTGGACCTGGGGTCTGGGGAAACTGGACCTGGTCCCTGGGGAAACTGGACCTGGGGCCTGGGGAAACTGGACCTGGTCCCTGGGGAAACTGGACCTGGGGAAACTGGACCTGGTCCCTGGGGAAACTGGACCTGGTCCGTGGGGAAACTGGACCTGGTCCGTGGGGAACTGGACCTGGTCCCTGGGGAAACTGGACCTGGTCCCTGGGGAAACTGGACCTGGGGTCTGGGGAAACTGGACCTGGGGTCTGGGGAAACTGGACCTGGACCCTGGGGAAACTGGACCTGGGGTCTGGGGAAACTGGACCTGGGGCCTGGGGAAACTGGACCTGGGGAAACTGGACCTGGTCCCTGGGGAAACTGGACCTGGTCCCTGGGGAAACTGGACCTGGGGTCTGGGGAAACTGGACCTGGGGAAACTGGACCTGGTCCCTGGGGAAACTGGACCTGGTCCCTGGGAAATTGGACCTGGGGTCTGGGGAACTGGACCTGGTCCCTGGGGAAACTGGACCTGGGGTCTGGGGAAACTGGACCTGGTCCCTGGGGAAACTGGACCTGGGGCCTGGGGAAACTGGACCTGGTCCCTGGGGAAACTGGACCTGGTCCCTGGGGAAACTGGACCTGGGGCCTGGGGAAACTGGACCTGGGGAAACTGGACCTGGGGCCTAGGGAAACTGGACCTGGTCCCTGGGGAAACTGGACCTGGGGCCTGGGGAAACTGGACCTGGGGAAACTGGACCTGGTCCCTGGGGAAACTGGACCTGGGGCCTGGGGAAACTGGACCTGGGGCCTGGGGAAACTGGACCTGGTCCCTGGGGAAATTGGACCTGGGGTCTGGGGAAACTGGACCTGGGGTCTGGGGAAACTGGACCTGGTCCCTGGGGAAATTGGACCTGGGGTCTGGAGAAACTGGACCTGGTCCCTGGGGAAACTGGACCTGGGGTCTGGGGAAACTGGACCTGGGGCCTGGGGAAACTGGACCTGGGGCCTGGGGAAACTGGACCTGGGGCCTGGGGAAACTGGACCTGGGGTCTGGAGAAACTGGACCTGGAGTCTGGGGAAACTGGACCTGGGGCCTGGGGAAACTGAACCTGGGGTCTGGGGAAACTGGACCTGGGGCCTGGGGAAACTGGACCTGGTCCATGGGGAAACTGGACCTGGGGCCTGGGGAAACTGGACCAGGGGCCTGGGGAAACTGGACCTGGTCCGTGGGGAAACTGGACCTGGGGCCTGGAGAAACTGGACCTGGTCCCTGGGGAAATTGGACCTGGGGTCTGGGGAAACTGGACCTGGGGCCTGGAGAAACTGGACCTGGTGCCTGGGGAAACTGGACCTGGTCCCTGGGGAAACTGGACCTGGGGCCTGGGGAAACTGGACCTGGGGAAACTGGACCTGGTCCCTGGGGAAACTGGACCTGGGGCCTGGGGAAACTGGACCTGGTCCCTGGGGAAACTGGACCTGGGGCCTGGGGAAACTGGACGTGGGGCCTGGGGAAACTGGACCTGGTCCCTGGGGAAACTGGACCTGGAGCCTGGGGAAACTGGACCTGGGGCCTGGGGAAACTGGACCTGGGGAAACTGGACCTGGTCCCTGGGGAAACTGGACCTGGGGCCTGGGGAAACTGGACCTGGGGCCTGGGGAAACTGGACCTGGTCCCTGGGGAAACTGGACCTGGTCCCTGGGGAAACTGGACCTGGGGCCTGGGGAAACTGGACCTGGTCCCTGGGGAAACTGGACCTGGTCCCTGGGGAAACTGGACCTGGGGTCTGGGGAAACTGGACCTGGGGCCTGGGGAAACTGGACCTGGTCCCTGGGGAAACTGGACCTGGTCCCTGGGGAAACTGGACCTGGGGCCTGGGGAAACTGGACCTGGTCCCTGGGGAAACTGGACCTGGGGCCTGGGGAAACTGGACCTGGGGCCTGGGGAAACTGGACCTGGGGCCTGGGGAAACTGGACCTTGGGCCTGGGGAAACTGGACCTGGTCCCTGGGGAAACTGGACCTGGGGAAACTGGACCTGGTCCCTGGGGAAACTGGACCTGGGGTCTGGGGAAACTGGACTTGGTCCCTGGGGAAACTGGACCTGGGGCCTGGGGAAACTGGACCTGGTCCCTGGGGAAACTGGACCTGGGGAAACTGGACCTGGTCCCTGGGGAAACTGGACCTGGTCCGTGGGGAAACTGGACCTGGTCCGTGGGGAACTGGACCTGGTCCCTGGGGAAACTGGACCTGGGGTCTGGGGAAACTGGACCTGGGGTCTGGGGAAACTGGACCTGGGGTCTGGGGAAACTGGACCTGGACCCTGGGGAAACTGGACCTGGGGTCTGGGGAAACTGGACCTGGGGCCTGGGGAAACTGGACCTGGGGAAACTGGACCTGGTCCCTGGGGAAACTGGACCTGGTCCCTGGGGAAACTGGACCTGGGGTCTGGGGAAACTGGACCTGGGGAAACTGGACCTGGTCCCTGGGGAAACTGGACCTGGTCCCTGGGAAATTGGACCTGGGGTCTGGGGAACTGGACCTGGTCCCTGGGGAAACTGGACCTGGGGTCTGGGGAAACTGGACCTGGTCCCTGGGGAAACTGGACCTGGTCCCTGGGGAAACTGGACCTGGGGCCTGGGGAAACTGGACCTGGTCCCTGGGGAAACTGGACCTGGGGCCTGGGGAAACTGGACCTGGGGCCTGGGGAAACTGGACCTGGGGCCTGGGGAAACTGGACCTGGTCCCTGGGGAAACTGGACCTTGGGCCTGGGGAAACTGGACCTGGTCCCTGGGGAAACTGGACCTGGGGAAACTGGACCTGGTCCCTGGGGAAACTGGACCTGGGGTCTGGGGAAACTGGACCTGGTCCCTGGGGAAACTGGACCTGGGGCCTGGGGAAACTGGACCTGGTCCCTGGGGAAACTGGACCTGGGGAAACTGGACCTGGTCCCTGGGGAAACTGGACCTGGTCCGTGGGGAAACTGGACCTGGTCCGTGGGGAACTGGACCTGGTCCCTGGGGAAACTGGACCTGGGGTCTGGGGAAACTGGACCTGGGGTCTGTGGAAACTGGACCTGGGGTCTGGGGAAACTGGACCTGGACCCTGGGGAAACTGGACCTGGGGTCTGGGGAAACTGGACCTGGGGCCTGGGGAAACTGGACCTGGGGAAACTGGACCTGGTCCCTGGGGAAACTGGACCTGGTCCCTGGGGAAACTGGACCTGGGGTCTGGGGAAACTGGACCTGGGGAAACTGGACCTGGTCCCTGGGGAAACTGGACCTGGTCCCTGGGAAATTGGACCTGGGGTCTGGGGAACTGGACCTGGTCCCTGGGGAAACTGGACCTGGGGTCTGGGGAAACTGGACCTGGTCCCTGGGGAAACTGGACCTGGGGCCTGGGGAAACTGGACCTGGTCCCTGGGGAAACTGGACCTGGGGCCTGGGGAAACTGGACCTGGTCCCTGGGGAAACTGGACCTGGGGCCTGGGGAAACTGGACCTGGGGCCTGGGGAAACTGGACCTGGGGCCTGGGGAAACTGGACTTGGTCCCTGGGGAAACTGGACCTTGGGCCTGCGGAAACTGGACCTGGTCCCTGGGGAAACTGGACCTGGGGAAACTGGACCTGGTCCCTGGGGAAACTGGACCTGGGGTCTGGGGAAACTGGACCTGGTCCCTGGGGAAACTGGACCTGGGGCCTGGGGAAACTGGACCTGGTCCCTGGGGAAACTGGACCTGGGGAAACTGGACCTGGTCCCTGGGGAAACTGGACCTGGTCCGTGGGGAAACTGGACCTGGTCCGTGGGGAACTGGACCTGGTCCCTGGGGAAACTGGACCTGGGGTCTGGGGAAACTGGACCTGGGGTCTGGGGAAACTGGACCTGGGGTCTGGGGAAACTGGACCTGGACCCTGGGGAAACTGGACCTGGGGTCTGGGGAAACTGGACCTGGGGCCTGGGGAAACTGGACCTGGGGAAACTGGACCTGGTCCCTGGGGAAACTGGACCTGGTCCCTGGGGAAACTGGACCTGGGGTCTGGGGAAACTGGACCTGGGGAAACTGGACCTGGGGCCTAGGGAAACTGGACCTGGTCCCTGGGGAAACTGGACCTGGGGCCTGGGGAAACTGGACCTGGGGAAACTGGACCTGGTCCCTGGGGAAACTGGACCTGGGGCCTGGGGAAACTGGACCTGGGGCCTGGGGAAACTGGACCTGGTCCCTGGGGAAATTGGACCTGGGGTCTGGGGAAACTGGACCTGGGGTCTGGGGAAACTGGACCTGGTCCCTGGGGAAATTGGACCTGGGGTCTGGAGAAACTGGACCTGGTCCCTGGGGAAACTGGACCTGGGGTCTGGGGAAACTGGACCTGGGGCCTGGGGAAACTGGACCTGGGGCCTGGGGAAACTGGACCTGGGGTCTGGAGAAACTGGACCTGGGGTCTGGGGAAACTGGACCTGGGGCCTGGGGAAACTGAACCTGGGGTCTGGGGAAACTGGACCTGGGGCCTGGGGAAACTGGACCTGGTCCATGGGGAAACTGGACCTGGGGCCTGGGGAAACTGGACCAGGGGCCTGGGGAAACTGGACCTGGTCCGTGGGGAAACTGGACCTGGGGCCTGGAGAAACTGGACCTGGTCCCTGGGGAAATTGGACCTGGGGTCTGGGGAAACTGGACCTGGGGCCTGGAGAAACTGGACCTGGTGCCTGGGGAAACTGGACCTGGTCCCTGGGGAAACTGGACCTGGGGCCTGGGGAAACTGGACCTGGGGAAACTGGACCTGGTCCCTGGGGAAACTGGACCTGGGGCCTGGGGAAACTGGACCTGGTCCCTGGGGAAACTGGACCTGGGGCCTGGGGAAACTGGACGTGGGGCCTGGGGAAACTGGACCTGGTCCCTGGGGAAACTGGACCTGGAGCCTGGGGAAACTGGACCTGGGGCCTGGGGAAACTGGACCTGGGGAAACTGGACCTGGTCCCTGGGGAAACTGGACCTGGGGCCTGGGGAAACTGGACCTGGGGCCTGGGGAAACTGGACCTGGTCCCTGGGGAAACTGGACCTGGTCCCTGGGGAAACTGGACCTGGGGCCTGGGGAAACTGGACCTGGTCCCTGGGGAAACTGGACCTGGTCCCTGGGGAAACTGGACCTGGGGTCTGGGGAAACTGGACCTGGGGCCTGGGGAAACTGGACCTGGTCCCTGGGGAAACTGGACCTGGTCCCTGGGGAAACTGGACCTGGGGCCTGGGGAAACTGGACCTGGTCCCTGGGGAAACTGGACCTGGGGCCTGGGGAAACTGGACCTGGGGCCTGGGGAAACTGGACCTGGGGCCTGGGGAAACTGGACCTGGTCCCTGGGGAAACTGGACCTTGGGCCTGGGGAAACTGGACCTGGTCCCTGGGGAAACTGGACCTGGGGAAACTGGACCTGGTCCCTGGGGAAACTGGACCTGGGGTCTGGGGAAACTGGACCTGGTCCCTGGGGAAACTGGACCTGGGGCCTGGGGAAACTGGACCTGGTCCCTGGGGAAACTGGACCTGGGGAAACTGGACCTGGTCCCTGGGGAAACTGGACCTGGTCCGTGGGGAAACTGGACCTGGTCCGTGGGGAACTGGACCTGGTCCCTGGGGAAACTGGACCTGGGGTCTGGGGAAACTGGACCTGGGGTCTGTGGAAACTGGACCTGGGGTCTGGGGAAACTGGACCTGGACCCTGGGGAAACTGGACCTGGGGTCTGGGGAAACTGGACCTGGGGCCTGGGGAAACTGGACCTGGGTAAACTGGACCTGGTCCCTGGGGAAACTGGACCTGGTCCCTGGGGAAACTGGACCTGGGGTCTGGGGAAACTGGACCTGGGGAAACTGGACCTGGTCCCTGGGGAAACTGGACCTGGTCCCTGGGAAATTGGACCTGGGGTCTGGGGAACTGGACCTGGTCCCTGGGGAAACTGGACCTGGGGTCTGGGGAAACTGGACCTGGTCCCTGGGGAAACTGGACCTGGTCCCTGGGGAAACTGGACCTGGGGCCTGGGGAAACTGGACCTGGTCCCTGGGGAAACTGGACCTGGGGCCTGGGGAAACTGGACCTGGGGCCTGGGGAAACTGGACCTGGGGCCTGGGGAAACTGGACCTGGTCCCTGGGGAAACTGGACCTTGGGCCTGGGGAAACTGGACCTGGTCCCTGGGGAAACTGGACCTGGGGAAACTGGACCTGGTCCCTGGGGAAACTGGACCTGGGGTCTGGGGAAACTGGACCTGGTCCCTGGGGAAACTGGACCTGGGGCCTGGGGAAACTGGACCTGGTCCCTGGGGAAACTGGACCTGGGGAAACTGGACCTGGTCCCTGGGGAAACTGGACCTGGTCCGTGGGGAAACTGGACCTGGTCCGTGGGGAACTGGACCTGGTCCCTGGGGAAACTGGACCTGGGGTCTGGGGAAACTGGACCTGGGGTCTGTGGAAACTGGACCTGGGGTCTGGGGAAACTGGACCTGGACCCTGGGGAAACTGGACCTGGGGTCTGGGGAAACTGGACCTGGGGCCTGGGGAAACTGGACCTGGGGAAACTGGACCTGGTCCCTGGGGAAACTGGACCTGGTCCCTGGGGAAACTGGACCTGGGGTCTGGGGAAACTGGACCTGGGGAAACTGGACCTGGTCCCTGGGGAAACTGGACCTGGTCCCTGGGAAATTGGACCTGGGGTCTGGGGAACTGGACCTGGTCCCTGGGGAAACTGGACCTGGGGTCTGGGGAAACTGGACCTGGTCCCTGGGGAAACTGGACCTGGGGCCTGGGGAAACTGGACCTGGTCCCTGGGGAAACTGGACCTGGGGCCTGGGGAAACTGGACCTGGTCCCTGGGGAAACTGGACCTGGGGCCTGGGGAAACTGGACCTGGGGCCTGGGGAAACTGGACCTGGGGCCTGGGGAAACTGGACCTGGTCCCTGGGGAAACTGGACCTTGGGCCTGGGGAAACTGGACCTGGTCCCTGGGGAAACTGGACCTGGGGAAACTGGACCTGGTCCCTGGGGAAACTGGACCTGGGGTCTGGGGAACTGGACCTGGTCCCTGGGGAAACTGGACCTGGGGTCTGGGGAAACTGGACCTGGTCCCTGGGGAAACTGGACCTGGGGCCTGGGGAAACTGGACCTGGTCCCTGGGGAAACTGGACCTGGGGCCTGGGGAAACTGGACCTGGTCCCTGGGGAAACTGGACCTGGGGCCTGGGGAAACTGGACCTGGGGCCTGGGGAAACTGGACCTGGGGCCTGGGGAAACTGGACCTGGTCCCTGGGGAAACTGGACCTTGGGCCTGGGGAAACTGGACCTGGTCCCTGGGGAAACTGGACCTGGGGAAACTGGACCTGGTCCCTGGGGAAACTGGACCTGGGGTCTGGGGAAACTGGACCTGGGGCCTGGGGAAACTGGACCTGGGGAAACTGGACCTGGTCCCTGGGGAAACTGGACCTGGTCCCTGGGGAAACTGGACCTGGGGTCTGGGGAAACTGGACCTGGGGAAACTGGACCTGGTCCCTGGGGAAACTGGACCTGGTCCCTGGGAAATTGGACCTGGGGTCTGGGGAACTGGACCTGGTCCCTGGGGAAACTGGACCTGGGGTCTGGGGAAACTGGACCTGGTCCCTGGGGAAACTGGACCTGGTCCCTGGGGAAACTGGACCTGGTCCCTGGGGAAACTGGACCTGGGGAAACTGGACCTGGTCCCTGGGGAAACTGGACCTGGTCCCTGGGAAATTGGACCTGGGGTCTGGGGAACTGGACCTGGTCCCTGGGGAAACTGGACCTGGGGTCTGGGGAAACTGGACCTGGTCCCTGGGGAAACTGGACCTGGGGCCTGGGGAAACTGGACCTGGTCCCTGGGGAAACTGGACCTGGGGCCTGGGGAAACTGGACCTGGTCCCTGGGGAAACTGGACCTGGGGCCTGGGGAAACTGGACCTGGGGCCTGGGGAAACTGGACCTGGTCCCTGGGGAAACTGGACCTTGGGCCTGGGGAAACTGGACCTGGTCCCTGGGGAAACTGGACCTGGGGAAACTGGACCTGGTCCCTGGGGAAACTGGACCTGGGGTCTGGGGAAACTGGACCTGGTCCCTGGGGAAACTGGACCTGGGGCCTGGGGAAACTGGACCTGGTCCCTGGGGAAACTGGACCTGGGGAAACTGGACCTGGTCCCTGGGGAAACTGGACCTGGTCCGTGGGGAAACTGGACCTGGTCCGTGGGGAACTGGACCTGGTCCCTGGGGAAACTGGACCTGGGGTCTGGGGAAACTGGACCTGGGGTCTGGGGAAACTGGACCTGGGGTCTGGGGAAACTGGACCTGGACCCTGGGGAAACTGGACCTGGGGTCTGGGGAAACTGGACCTGGGGCCTGGGGAAACTGGACCTGGGGAAACTGGACCTGGTCCCTGGGGAAACTGGACCTGGTCCCTGGGGAAACTGGACCTGGGGTCTGGGGAAACTGGACCTGGGGCAACTGGACCTGGTCCCTGGGGAAACTGGACCTGGTCCCTGGGAAATTGGACCTGGGGTCTGGGGAACTGGACCTGGTCCCTGGGGAAACTGGACCTGGGGTCTGGGGAAACTGGACCTGGTCCCTGGGGAAACTGGACCTGGGGCCTGGGGAAACTGGACCTGGGGAAACTGGACCTGGGGCCTAGGGAAACTGGACCTGGTCCCTGGGGAAACTGGACCTGGGGCCTGGGGAAACTGGACCTGGGGAAACTGGACCTGGTCCCTGGGGAAACTGGACCTGGGGCCTGGGGAAACTGGACCTGGGGCCTGGGGAAACTGGACCTGGTCCCTGGGGAAATTGGACCTGGGGTCTGGGGAAACTGGACCTTGGGTCTGGGGAAACTGGACCTGGTCCCTGAGGAAATTGGACCTGGGGTCTGGAGAAACTGGACCTGGTCCCTGGGGAAATTGGACCTGGGGTCTGGGGAAACTGGACCTGGGGTCTGGGGAAACTGGACCTGGGGCCTGGGGAAACTGGACCTGGGGCCTGGGGAAACTGGACCTGGGGCCTGGGGAAACTGGACCTGGGGCCTGGGGAAACTGGACCTGGGGTCTGGAGAAACTGGACCTTGGGCCTGGGGAAACTGGACCTGGGGCCTGGGGAAACTGGACCTGGGGCCTGGGGAAACTGAACCTGGGGTCTGGGGAAACTGGACCTGGTCCCTGGGGAAACTGGACCTGGTCCCTGGGGAAACTGGACCTGGGGCCTGGGGAAACTGGTGCTGGTCCGTGGGGAAACTGGACCTCGTGCCTGGGGAAACTGGACCTGGGGCCTGGGGAAACTGGACCTGGTCCGTGGGGAAACTGGACCTGGTCCGTGGGGAAACTGGACCTGGGGCCTGGGGAAACTGGACCTGGGGCCTGGGGAAACTGGACCTGGGGTCTGGGGAAACTGGACCTGGGGCCTGGAGAAACTGGACCTGGTCCCTGGGGAAATTGGACCTGGGGTCTGGGGAAACTGGACCTGGGGCCTGGAGAAACTGGACCTGGTGCCTGGGGAAACTGGACCTGGTCCCTGGGGAAACTGGACCTGGGGCCTGGGGAAACTGGACCTGGGGAAACTGGACCTGGTCCCTGGGGAAACTGGACCTGGGGCCTGGGGAAACTGGACCTGGTCCCTGGGGAAACTGGACCTGGGGCCTGGGGAAACTGGACCTGGGGCCTGGGGAAACTGGACCTGGTCCCTGGGGAAACTGGACCTGGAGCCTGGGGAAACTGGACCTGGGGCCTGGGGAAACTGGACCTGGGGAAACTGGACCTGATCCCTGGGGAAACTGGACCTGGGGCCTGGGGAAACTGGACCTGGGGCCTGGGGAAACTGGACCTGGTCCCTGGGGAAACTGGACCTGGTCCCTGGGGAAACTGGACCTGGGGCCTGGGGAAACTGGACCTGGTCCCTGGGGAAACTGGACCTGGTCCCTGGGGAAACTGGACCTGGGGTCTGGGGAAACTGGACCTGGGGCCTGGGGAAACTGGACCTGGTCCCTGGGGAAACTGGACCTGGTCCCTGGGGAAACTGGACCTGGTCCCTGGGGAAACTGGACCTGGGGCCTGGGGAAACTGGACCTGGTCCCTGGGGAAACTGGACCTGGGGCCTGGGGAAACTGGACCTGGGGCCTGGGGAAACTGGACCTGGGGCCTGGGGAAACTGGACCTGGTCCCTGGGGAAACTGGACCTTGGGCCTGGGGAAACTGGACCTGGTCCCTGGGGAAACTGGACCTGGGGAAACTGGACCTGGTCCCTGGGGAAACTGGACCTGGGGTCTGGGGAAACTGGACCTGGTCCCTGGGGAAACTGGACCTGGGGCCTGGGGAAACTGGACTTGGTCCCTGGGGAAACTGGACCTGGGGAAACTGGACCTGGTCCCTGGGGAAACTGGACCTGGTCCGTGGGGAAACTGGACCTGGTCCGTGGGGAAACTGGACCTGGTCCGTGGGGAACTGGACCTGGTCCCTGGGGAAACTGGACCTGGGGTCTGGGGAAACTGGACCTGGGGTCTGGGGAAACTGGACCTGGGGTCTGGGGAAACTGGACCTGGACCCTGGGGAAACTGGACCTGGGGTCTGGGGAAACTGGACCTGGGGCCTGGGGAAACTGGACCTGGGGACACTGGACCTGGTCCCTGGGGAAACTGGACCTGGTCCCTGGGGAAACTGGACCTGGGGTCTGGGGAAACTGGACCTGGGGAAACTGGACCTGGTCCCTGGGGAAACTGGACCTGGTCCCTGGGAAATTGGACCTGGGGTCTGGGGAACTGGACCTGGTCCCTGGGGAAATTGGACCTGGGGTCTGGGGAAACTGGACCTGGTCCCTGGGGAAACTGGACCTGGGGCCTGGGGAAACTGGACCTGGTCCCTGGGGAAACTGGACCTGGTCCCTGGGGAAACTGGACCTGGGGCCTGGGGAAACTGGACCTGGGGAAACTGGACCTGGGGCCTAGGGAAACTGGACCTGGTCCCTGGGGAAACTGGACCTGGGGCCTGGGGAAACTGGACCTGGGGAAACTGGACCTGGTCCCTGGGGAAACTGGACCTGGGGCCTGGGGAAACTGGACCTGGGGCCTGGGGAAACTGGACCTGGGGCCTGGGGAAACTGGACCTGGGGTCTGGGGAAATTGGACCTGGGGTCTGGGGAAACTGGACCTGGGGTCTGGGGAAACTGGACCTGGTCCCTGGGGAAATTGGACCTGGGGTCTGGAGAAACTGGACCTGGTCCCTGGGGAAATTGGACCTGGGGTCTGGGGAAACTGGACCTGGGGTCTGGGGAAACTGGACCTGGGGCCTGGGGAAACTGGACCTGGGGCCTGGGGAAACTGGACCTGGGGCCTGGGGAAACTGGACCTGGGGTCTGGAGAAACTGGACCTGGGGTCTGGGGAAACTGGACCTGGGGCCTGGGGAAACTGGACCTGGGGTCTGGGGAAACTGGACCTGGGGCCTGGGGAAACTGGACCTGGTCCGTGGGGAAACTGGACCTGGGGCCTGGGGAAACTGGACCTGGGGCCTGGGGAAACTGGACCTGGTCCGTGGGGAAACTGGACCTGGTGCCTGGGGAAACTGGACCTGGGGCCTGGGGAAACTGGACCTGGTCCGTGGGGAAACTGGACCTGGTCCGTGGGGAAACTGGACCTGGTGCCTGGGGAAACTGGACCTGGGGCCTGGGGAAACTGGACCTGGGGTCTGGGGAAACTGGACCTGGGGCCTGGAGAAACTGGACCTGGTCCCTGGGGAAATTGGACCTGGGGTCTGGGGAAACTGGACCTGGGGCCTGGAGAAACTGGACCTGGTGCCTGGGGAAACTGGACCTGGGGTCTGGGGAAACTGGACCTGGTCCCTGGGGAAACTGGACCTGGGGTCTGGGGAAACTGGACCTGGGGCCTGGAGAAACTGGACCTGGTCCCTGGGGAAATTGGACCTGGGGTCTGGGGAAACTGGACCTGGGGCCTGGAGAAACTGGACCTGGGGCCTGGGGAAACTGGACCTGGGGAAACTGGACCTGGTCCCTGGGGAAACTGGACCTGGTCCCTGGGGAAACTGGACCTGGGGTCTGGGGAAACTGGACCTGGGGAAACTGGACCTGGTCCCTGGGGAAACTGGACCTGGTCCCTGGGAAATTGGACCTGGGGTCTGGGGAACTGGACCTGGTCCCTGGGGAAACTGGACCTGGGGCCTGGGGAAACTGGACCTGGTCCCTGGGGAAACTGGACCTGGGGAAACTGGACCTGGTCCCTGGGGAAACTGGACCTGGGGCCTGGGGAAACTGGACCTGGGGCCTGGGGAAACTGGACCTGGTCCCTGGGGAAACTGGACCTGGGGCCTGGGGAAACTGGACCTGGTCCCTGGGGAAACTGGACCTGGTCCCTGGGGAAACTGGACCTGGGGCCTGGGGAAACTGGACCTGGTCCCTGGGGAAACTGGACCTGGTCCCTGGGGAAACTGGACCTGGTCCCTGGGGAAACTGGACCTGGGGCCTGGGGAAACTGGACCTGGTTCCTGGGGAAACTGGACCTGGGGCCTGGGGAAACTGGACCTGGGGCCTGGGGAAACTGGACCTGGGGCCTGGGGAAACTGGACCTGGTCCCTGGGGAAACTGGACCTTGGGCCTGGGGAAACTGGACCTGGTCCCTGAAGAAACTGGACCTGGTCCCTGGGGAAACTGGACCTGGGGAAACTGGACCTGGTCCCTGGGGAAACTGGACCTGGGGTCTGGGGAAACTGGACCTGGTCCCTGGGGAAACTGGACCTGGGGCCTGGGGAAACTGGACCTGGTCCCTGGGGAAACTGGACCTGGGGAAACTGGACCTGGTCCCTGGGGAAACTGGACCTGATCCGTGGGGAAACTGGACCTGGTCCGTGGGGAACTGGACCTGGTCCGTGGGGAAACTGGACCTGGGGTCTGGGGAAACTGGACCTGGGGTCTGGGGAAACTGGACCTGGACCCTGGGGAAACTGGACCTGGGGTCTGGGGAAACTGGACCTGGGGCCTGGGGAAACTGGACCTGGGGAAACTGGACCTGGTCCCTGGGGAAACTGGACCTGGTCCCTGGGGAAACTGGACCTGGGGTCTGGGGAAACTGGACCTGGGGAAACTGGACCTGGTCCCTGGGGAAACTGGACTTGGTCCCTGGGAAATTGGACCTGGGGTCTGGGGAACTGGACCTGGTCCCTGGGGAAACTGGACCTGGGGTCTGGGGAAACTGGACCTGGTCCCTGGGGAAACTGGACCTGGGGCCTGGGGAAACTGGACCTGGGGAAACTGGACCTGGGGCCTAGGGAAACTGGACCTGGTCCCTGGGGAAACTGGACCTGGGGCCTGGGGAAACTGGACCTGGGGAAACTGGACCTGGTCCCTGGGGAAACTGGACCTGGGGCCTGGGGAAACTGGACCTGGGGCCTGGGGAAACTGGACCTGGTCCCTGGGGAAACTGGACCTGGGGTCTGGGGAAACTGGACCTTGGGTCTGGGGAAACTGGACCTGGTCCCTGAGGAAATTGGACCTGGTCCCTGGAGAAACTGGACCTGGTCCCTGGGGAAATTGGACCTGGGGTCTGGGGAAACTGGACCTGGGGTCTGGGGAAACTGGACCTGGGGCCTGGGGAAACTGGACCTGGGGCCTGGGGAAACTGGACCTGGGGCCTGGGGAAACTGGACCTGGGGCCTGGGGAAACTGGACCTGGGGCCTGGGGAAACTGGACCTGGGGTCTGGAGAAACTGGACCTGGGGTCTGGGGAAACTGGACCTGGGGCCTGGGGAAACTGGACCTGGGGCCTGGGGAAACTGAACCTGGGGAAACTGGACCTGGTCCCTGGGGAAACTGGACCTGGTCCCTGGGGAAACTGGACCTGGGGTCTGGGGAAACTGGACCTGGGGAAACTGGACCTGGTCCCTGGGGAAACTGGACTTGGTCCCTGGGAAATTGGACCTGGGGTCTGGGGAACTGGACCTGGTCCCTGGGGAAACTGGACCTGGGGTCTGGGGAAACTGGACCTGGTCCCTGGGGAAACTGGACCTGGGGCCTGGGGAAACTGGACCTGGGGAAACTGGACCTGGGGCCTAGGGAAACTGGACCTGGTCCCTGGGGAAACTGGACCTGGGGCCTGGGGAAACTGGACCTGTGGAAACTGGACCTGGTCCCTGGGGAAACTGGACCTGGGGCCTGGGGAAACTGGACCTGGGGCCTGGGGAAACTGGACCTGGTCCCTGGGGAAATTGGACCTGGGGTCTGGGGAAACTGGACCTTGGGTCTGGGGAAACTGGACCTGGTCCCTGAGGAAATTGGACCTGGTCCCTGGAGAAACTGGACCTGGTCCCTGGGGAAATTGGACCTGGGGTCTGGGGAAACTGGACCTGGGGTCTGGGGAAACTGGACCTGGGGCCTGGGGAAACTGGACCTGGGGCCTGGGGAAACTGGACCTGGGGCCTGGGGAAACTGGACCTGGGGCCTGGGGAAACTGGACCTGGGGCCTGGGGAAACTGGACCTGGGGTCTGGAGAAACTGGACCTGGGGTCTGGGGAAACTGGACCTGGGGCCTGGGGAAACTGGACCTGGGGCCTGGGGAAACTGAACCTGGGGTCTGGGGAAACTGGACCTGGGGCCTGGAGAAACTGGACCTGGTCCCTGGGGAAATTGGACCTGGGGTCTGGGGAAACTGGACCTGGGGCCTGGAGAAACTGGACCTGGTGCCTGGGGAAACTGGACCTGGTCCCTGGGGAAACTGGACCTGGGGCCTGGGGAAACTGGACCTGGGGAAACTGGACCTGGTCCCTGGGGAAACTGGACCTGGGGCCTGGGGAAACTGGACCTGGTCCCTGGGGAAACTGGACCTGGGGCCTGGGGAAACTGGACCTGGGGCCTGGGGAAACTGGACCTGGTCCCTGGGGAAACTGGACCTGGAGCCTGGGGAAACTGGACCTGGGGCCTGGGGAAACTGGACCTGGGGAAACTGGACCTGGTCCCTGGGGAAACTGGACCTGGGGCCTGGGGAAACTGGACCTGGGGCCTGGGGAAACTGGACCTGGTCCCTGGGGAAACTGGACCTGGTCCCTGGGGAAACTGGACCTGGGGCCTGGGGAAACTGGACCTGGTCCCTGGGGAAACTGGACCTGGTCCCTGGGGAAACTGGACCTGGGGTCTGGGGAAACTGGACCTGGGGCCTGGGGAAACTGGACCTGGTCCCTGGGGAAACTGGACCTGGTCCCTGGGGAAACTGGACCTGGGGCCTGGGGAAACTGGACCTGGTCCCTGGGGAAACTGGACCTGGGGCCTGGGGAAACTGGACCTGGGGCCTGGGGAAACTGGACCTGGGGCCTGGGGAAACTGGACCTGGTCCCTGGGGAAACTGGACCTTGGGCCTGGGGAAACTGGACCTGGTCCCTGGGGAAACTGGACCTGGGGAAACTGGACCTGGTCCCTGGGGAAACTGGACCTGGGGTCTGGGGAAACTGGACCTGGTCCCTGGGGAAACTGGACCTGGGGCCTGGGGAAACTGGACCTGGTCCCTGGGGAAACTGGACCTGGGGAAACTGGACCTGGTCCCTGGGGAAACTGGACCTGGTCCGTGGGGAAACTGGACCTGGTCCGTGGGGAACTGGACCTGGTCCCTGGGGAAACTGGACCTGGGGTCTGGGGAAACTGGACCTGGGGTCTGGGGAAACTGGACCTGGGGTCTGGGGAAACTGGACCTGGACCCTGGGGAAACTGGACCTGGGGTCTGGGGAAACTGGACCTGGGGCCTGGGGAAACTGGACCTGGGGAAACTGGACCTGGTCCCTGGGGAAACTGGACCTGGTCCCTGGGGAAACTGGACCTGGGGTCTGGGGAAACTGGACCTGGGGAAACTGGACCTGGTCCCTGGGGAAACTGGACCTGGTCCCTGGGAAATTGGACCTGGGGTCTGGGGAACTGGACCTGGTCCCTGGGGAAACTGGACCTGGGGTCTGGGGAAACTGGACCTGGTCCCTGGGGAAACTGGACCTGGGGCCTGGGGAAACTGGACCTGGTCCCTGGGGAAACTGGACCTGGTCCCTGGGGAAACTGGACCTGGGGCCTGGGGAAACTGGACCTGGGGAAACTGGACCTGGGGCCTAGGGAAACTGGACCTGGTCCCTGGGGAAACTGGACCTGGGGCCTGGGGAAACTGGACCTGGGGAAACTGGACCTGGTCCCTGGGGAAACTGGACCTGGGGCCTGGGGAAACTGGACCTGGGGAAACTGGACCTGGGGCCTGGGGAAACTGGACCTGGGGTCTAGGGAAATTGGACCTGGGGTCTGGGGAAACTGGACCTGGGGTCTGGGGAAACTGGACCTGGTCCCTGGGGAAATTGGACCTGGGGTCTGGAGAAACTGGACCTGGTCCCTGGGGAAATTGGACCTGGGGTCTGGGGAAACTGGACCTGGGGTCTGGGGAAACTGGACCTGGGGCCTGGGGAACTGGACCTGGGGCCTGGGGAAACTGGACCTGGGGCCTGGGGAAACTGGACCTGGGGTCTGGAGAAACTGGACCTGGGGTCTGGGGAAACTGGACCTGGGGCCTGGGGAAACTGGACCTGGGGTCTGGGGAAACTGGACCTGGGGTCTGGGGAAACTGGACCTGGGGCCTGGGGAAACTGGACCTGGTCCGTGGGGAAACTGGACCTGGGGCCTGGGGAAACTGGACCTGGGGCCTGGGGAAACTGGACCTGGTCCGTGGGGAAACTGGACCTGGTGCCTGGGGAAACTGGACCTGGGGCCTGGGGAAACTGGACCTGGTCCGTGGGGAAACTGGACCTGGTCCGTGGGGAAACTGGACCTGGTGCCTGGGGAAACTGGACCTGGGGCCTGGGGAAACTGGACCTGGGGTCTGGGGAAACTGGACCTGGGGCCTGGAGAAACTGGACCTGGTCCCTGGGGAAATTGGACCTGGTCCCTGGGGAAACTGGACCTGGGGCCTGGAGAAACTGGACCTGGTGCCTGGGGAAACTGGACCTGGGGTCTGGGGAAACTGGACCTGGTCCCTGGGGAAACTGGACCTGGGGTCTGGGGAAACTGGACCTGGGGCCTGGAGAAACTGGACCTGGTCCCTGGGGAAATTGGACCTGGGGTCTGGGGAAACTGGACCTGGGGCCTGGAGAAACTGGACCTGGGGTCTGGGGAAACTGGACCTGGTCCCTGGGGAAACTGGACCTGGGGTCTGGGGAAACTGGACCTGGGGCCTGGAGAAACTGGACCTGGGGTCTGGGGAAACTGGACCTGGTCCCTGGGGAAACTGGACCTGGGGTCTGGGGAAACTGGACCTAGTCCCTGGGGAAACTGGACCTGGGGTCTGGGGAAACTGGACCTGGGGCCTGGGGAAACTGAACCTGGTCCCTGGGGAAACTGGACCTGGGGTCTGGGGAAACTGGACCTGGTCCCTGGGGAAACTGGACCTGGGGCCTGGGGAAACTGGACCTGGGGTCTGGGGAAACTGGACCTGGGGTCTGGGGAAACTGGACCTGGTCCCTGGGGAAACTGGACCTGGGGCCTGGGGAAACTGGACCTGGGGAAACTGGACCTGGGGCCTGGGGAAACTGGACCTGGGGAAACTGGACCTGGTCCCTGGGGAAACTGGACCTGGTCCGTGGGGAAACTGGACCTGGTCCGTGGGGAACTGGACCTGGTCCCTGGGGAAACTGGACCTGGGGTCTGGGGAAACTGGACCTGGGGTCTGGGGAAACTGGACCTGTGGTCTGGGGAAACTGGACCTGGGGCAATTGGACCTGGGGTCTGGGGAAACTGGACCTGGGGCCTGGGGAAACTGGACCTGGTCCCTGGGGAAATTGGACCTGGGGTCTGGGGAAACTGGACCTGGGGTCTGGGGAAACTGGACCTGGGGAAACTGGACCTGGGGCCTGGGGAAACTGGACCTGGGGTCTGGGGAAACTGGACCTGGGGTCTGGGGAAACTGAATTTAGGGGCCTGGGGAAACTGGACCTGGTCCCTGGGGAAACTGGACCTGGGGCCTGGGGAAACTGAATCTGGGGCCTGGGGAAACTGGACCTGGGGCCTGGGGAAACTGAATCTGGGGCCTGGGGAAACTGGACCTGGTCCCTGGGGAAACTGGACCTGGGGCCTGGGGAAACTGGACCTGGGGAAACTGGACCTGGGGAAACTGGACCTGGTCCCTGGGGAAACTGGACCTGGGGCCTGGGGAAACTGGACCTGGGGCCTGGGGAAACTGGACCTGGGGCCTGGGGAAATTGGACCTAGGGTCTGGGGAAACTGGACCTGGGGCCTGGGGAAACTGAATCTGGGGCCTGGGGAAACTGGACCTGGGGCCTGGGGAAACTGGACCTGGGGCCTGGGGAAACTAGACCTGGGGCCTGGAGAAACTGGACCTGGTCCCTGGGGAAACTGGACTTGGGGCCTGGGGAAACTGGACCTGGGGCCTGGGGAAACTGGACCTGGGGCCTGGGGAAACTGGACCTGGTCCCTGGTGAAACTGGACCTGGTCCCTGGGGAAACTGGACCTGGTCCCTGGGGAAACTGGACCAGGGGCCTAGGGAAACTGGACCTGGTCCCTGGGGAAACTGGACCTGGGGCCTGGGGAAACTGGACCTGGTCCCTGGGGAAACTGGACCTGGGGCCTGGGGAAACTGGACCTGGGGAAACTGGACCTGGGGAAACTGGACCTGGGGCCTGGGGAAACTGGACCTGGGGAAACTGGACCTGGGGCCTAGGGAAACTGGACCTGGTCCCTGGGGAAACTGGACCTGGGGCCTGGGGAAACTGGATCTGGGGAAACTGGACCTGGGGCCTAGGGAAACTGGACCTGGTCCCTGGGGAAACTGGACCTGGGGC
Source organism: Pristiophorus japonicus (assembly GCF_044704955.1). Classification (NCBI taxonomy): domain Eukaryota; kingdom Metazoa; phylum Chordata; class Chondrichthyes; family Pristiophoridae; genus Pristiophorus; species Pristiophorus japonicus. The sequence goes on from NW_027254616.1 coordinate 108,650, forward strand.
CTGGGGAAACTGGACCTGGTCCCTGGGGAAACTGGACCTGGGGCCTGGGGAAACTGGACCTGGGGAAACTGGACCTGGGGAAACTGGACCTGGGGCCTGGGGAAACTGGACCTGGTCCCTGGGGAAACTGGACCTGGGGCCTGGGGAAACTGGACCTGGGGAAACTGGACCTGGTCCCTGGGGAAACTGGACCTGGTCCGTGGGGAAACTGGACCTGGTCCGTGGGGAACTGGACCTGGTCCCTGGGGAAACTGGACCTGGGGTCTGGGGAAACTGGACCTGGTGCCTGGGGAAACTGGACCTGGGGTCTGGGGAAACTGGAGCTGGGGCAATTGGACCTGGGGTCTGGGGAAACTGGACCTGGGGCCTGGGGAAACTGGACCTGGTCCCTGGGGAAATTGGACCTGGGGTCTGGGGAAACTGGACCTGGGGTCTTTGGAAACTGGACCTGGGGAAACTGGACCTGGGGCCTGGGGAAACTGGACCTGGGGTCTGGGGAAACTGGACCTGGGGTCTGTGGAAACTGAATCTGGGGCCTGGGGAAACTGGACCTGGTCCCTGGGGAAACTGGACCTGGGGCCTGGGGAAACTGAATCTGGGGCCTGGGGAAACTGGACCTGGGGCCTGGGGAAACTGAATCTGGGGCCTGGGGAAACTGGACCTGGTCCCTGGGGAAACTGGACCTGGGGCCTGGGGAAACTGGACCTGGGGAAACTGGACCTGGGGAAACTGGACCTGGTCCCTGGGGAAACTGGACCTGGGGCCTGGGGAAACTGGACCTGGGGCCTGGGGAAACTGGACCTGGTCCCTGGGGAAATTGGACCTAGGGTCTGGGGAAACTGGACCTGGGGCCTGGGGAAACTGAATCTGGGGCCTGGGGAAACTGGACCTGGTCCCTGGGGAAACTGGACCTGGGGCCTGGGGAAACTGGACCTGGGGCCTGGGGAAACTGGACCTGGGGCCTGGGGAAACTGGACCTGGGGCCTGGAGAAACTGGACCTGGTCCCTGGGGAAACTGGACCTGGGGCCTGGGGAAACTGGACCTGGGGCCTGGGGAAACTGGACCTGGGGCCTGGGGAAACTGGACCTGGTCCCTGGGGAAACTGGACCTGGTCCCTGGGGAAACTGGACCTGGTCCCTGGGGAAACTGGACCAGGGGCCTAGGGAAACTGGACCTGGTCCCTGGGGAAACTGGACCTGGGGCCTGGGGAAACTGGACCTGGTCCCTGGGGAAACTGGACCTGGGGCCTGGGGAAACTGGACCTGGGGAAACTGGACCTGGGGAAACTGGACCTGGGGCCTGGGGAAACTGGACCTGGGGAAACTGGACCTGGGGCCTAGGGAAACTGGACCTGGTCCCTGGGGAAACTGGACCTGGGGCCTGGGGAAACTGGACCTGGGGAAACTGGACCTGGGGCCTAGGGAAACTGGACCTGGTCCCTGGGGAAACTGGACCTGGGGCCTGGGGAAACTGGACCTGGTCCCTGGGGAAACTGGACCTAGGGTCTGGGGAAACTGGACCTGGGGCCTGGGGAAACTGAATCTGGGGCCTGGGGAAACTGGACCTGGTCCCTGGGGAAACTGGACCTGGGGCCTGGGGACACTGGACCTGGTCCCTGGGGAAATTGGACCTAGGGTCTGGGGAAACTGGACCTGGGGCCTGGGGAAACTGAATCTGGGGCCTGGGGAAACTGGACCTGGGGCCTGGGGAAACTGAATCTGGGGCCTGGGGAAACTGGACCTGGTCCCTGGGGAAACTGGACCTGGGGCCTGGGGAAACTGGACCTGGGGAAACTGGACCTGGGGAAACTGGACCTGGTCCCTGGGGAAACTGGACCTGGGGCCTGGGGAAACTGGACCTGGGGCCTGGGGAAACTGGACCTGGGGCCTGGGGAAATTGGACCTAGGGTCTGGGGAAACTGGACCTGGGGCCTGGGGAAACTGAATCTGGGGCCTGGGGAAACTGGACCTGGGGCCTGGGGAAACTGGACCTGGGGCCTGGGGAAACTGGACCTGGGGCCTGGAGAAACTGGACCTGGTCCCCGGGGAAACTGGACTTGGGGCCTGGGGAAACTGGACCTGGGGCCTGGGGAAACTGGACCTGGGGCCTGGGGAAACTGGACCTGGTCCCTGGGGAAACTGGACCTGGTCCCTGGGGAAACTGGACCTGGTCCCTGGGGAAACTGGACCAGGGGCCTGGGGAAACTGGACCTGGTCCCTGGGGAAACTGGACCTGGGGCCTGGGGAAACTGGACCTGGTCCCTGGGGAAACTGGACCTGGGGCCTGGGGAAACTGGACCTGGGGAAACTGGACCTGGGGCCTAGGGAAACTGGACCTGGTCCCTGGGGAAACTGGACCTGGGGCCTGGGGAAACTGGACCTGGTCCCTGGGGAAACTGGACCTGGGGCCTGGGGAAACTGGACCTGGGGAAACTGGACCTGGGGAAACTGGACCTGGGGCCTGGGGAAACTGGACCTGGTCCCTGGGGAAACTGGACCTGGGGCCTGGGGAAACTGGACCTGGGGAAACTGGACCTGGTCCCTGGGGAAACTGGACCTGGTCCGTGGGGAAACTGGACCTGGTCCGTGGGGAACTGGACCTGGTCCCTGGGGAAACTGGACCTGGGGTCTGGGGAAACTGGACCTGGTCCCTGGGGAAACTGGACCTGGGGTCTGGGGAAACTGGACCTGGGGCAATTGGACCTGGGGTCTGGGGAAACTGGACCTGGGGCCTGGGGAAACTGGACCTGGTCCCTGGGGAAATTGGACCTGGGGTCTGGGGAAACTGGACCTGGGTCTGGGGAAACTGGACCTGGGGAAACTGGACCTGGGGCCTGGGGAAACTGGACCTGGGGTCTGGGGAAACTGGACCTGGGGTCTGGGGAAACTGAATCTGGGGCCTGGGGAAACTGGACCTGGTCCCTGGGGAAACTGGACCTGGGGCCTGGGGAAACTGAATCTGGGGCCTGGGGAAACTGGACCTGGGGCCTGGGGAAACTGAATCTGGGGCCTGAGGAAACTGGACCTGGTCCCTGGGGAAACTGGACCTGGGGCCTGGGGAAACTGGACCTGGGGAAACTGGACCTGGGGAAACTGGACCTGGTCCCTGGGGAAACTGGACCTGGGGCCTGGGGAAACTGGACCTGGGGCCTGGGGAAACTGGACCTGGTCCCTGGGGAAATTGGACCTCGGGTCTGGGGAAACTGGACCTGGGGCCTGGGGAAACTGAATCTGGGGCCTGGGGAAACTGGACCTGGTCCCTGGGGAAACTGGACCTGGGGCCTGGGGAAACTGGACCTGGGGCCTGGGGAAACTGGACCTGGGGCCTGGGGAAACTGGACCTGGGGCCTGGGGAAACTGGACCTGGGGCCTGGGGAAACTGGACCTGGGGCCTGGGGAAACTGGACCTGGGGCCTGGGGAAACTGGACCTGGTCCCTGGGGAAACTGGACCTGGTCCCTGGGGAAACTGGACCAGGGGCCTAGGGAAACTGGACCTGGTCCCTGGGGAAACTGGACCTGGGGCCTGGGGAAACTGGACCTGGTCCCTGGGGAAACTGGACCTGGGGCCTGGGGAAACTGGACCTGGGGAAACTGGACCTGGGGAAACTGGACCTGGGGCCTGGGGAAACTGGACCTGGGGAAACTGGGGAAACTGGACCTGGGGCCTGGGGAAACTGGACCTGGTCCCTGGGGAAACTGGACATGGGGCCTGGGGAAACTGGACCTGGGGAACCTGGACCTGGGGAAACTGGACCTGGGGCCTGGGGAAACTGGACCTGGTCCCTGGGGAAACTGGACCTGGGGCCTGGGGAAACTGGACCTGGGGAAACTGGACCTGGGGAAACTGGACCTGGGGCCTGGGGAAACTGGACCTGGTCCCTGGGGAAACTGGACCTGGGGCCTGGGGAAACTGGACCTGGGGTCTGGGGAAACTGGACCTGGTCCCTGGGAAAACTGGACCTGGGGTCTGGGGAAACTGGACCTGGGGCCTGGAGAAACTGGACCTGGGGTCTGGGGAAACTGGACCTGGTCCCTGGGGAAACTGGACCTGGGGTCTGGGGAAACTGGACCTGGGGCCTGGAGAAACTGGACCTGGGGTCTGGGGAAACTGGACCTGGTCCCTGGGGAAACTGGACCTGGGGTCTGGGGAAACTGGACCTAGTCCCTGGGGAAACTGGACCTGGGGTCTGGGGAAACTGGAACTGGGGCCTGGGGAAACTGGACCTGGTCCCTGGGGAAACTGGACCTGGGGTCTGGGGAAACTGGACCTGGTCCCTGGGGAAACTGGACCTGGGGCCTGGGGAAACTGGACCTGGGGCCTGGGGAAACTGGACCTGGGGCCTGGGGAAACTGGACCTGGGGTCTGGGGAAACTGGACCTGGTCCCTGGGGAAACTGGACCTGGGGCCTGGGGAAACTGGACCTGGGGAAACTGGACCTGGGGCCTGGGGAAACTGGACCTGGGGAAACTGGACCTGGTCCCTGGGGAAACTGGACCTGGTCCGTGGGGAAACTGGACCTGGTCCGTGGGGAACTGGACCTGGTCCCTGGGGAAACTGGACCTGGGGTCTGGGGAAACTGGACCTGGTCCCTGGGGAAACTGGACCTGGGGTCTGGGGAAACTGGACCTGGTCCCTGGGGAAACTGGACCTGGGGCCTGGGGAAACTGGACCTGGGGAAACTGGACCTGGGGAAACTGGACCTGGGGCCTGGGGAAACTGGACCTGGGGAAACTGGACCTGGGGCCTAGGGAAACTGGACCTGGTCCCTGGGGAAACTGGACCTGGGGCCTGGGGAAACTGGACCTGGGGAAACTGGACCTGGGGCCTAGGGAAACTGGACCTGGTCCCTGGGGAAACTGGACCTGGGGCCTGGGGAAACTGGACCTGGTCCCTGGGGAAACTGGACCTGGGGCCTGGGGAAACTGGACCTGGGGAAACTGGACCTGGGGAAACTGGACCTGGGGCCTGGGGAAACTGGACCTGGTCCCTGGGGAAACTGGACCTGGGGCCTGGGGAAACTGGACCTGGGGAAACTGGACCTGGTCCCTGGGGAAACTGGACCTGGTCCGTGGGGAAACTGGACCTGGTCCGTGGGGAACTGGACCTGGTCCCTGGGGAAACTGGACCTGGGGTCTGGGGAAACTGGACCTGGTCCCTGGGGAAACTGGACCTGGGGTCTGGGGAAACTGGACCTGGGGCAATTGGACCTGGGGTCTGGGGAAACTGGACCTGGGGCCTGGGGAAATTGGACCTGGGGTCTGGGGAAACTGGACCTGGGGTCTGGGGAAACTGGACCTGGGGAAACTGGACCTGGGGCCTGGGGAAACTGGACCTGGGGTCTGGGGAAACTGGACCTGGGGCCTGGGGAAACTGAATCTGGGGCCTGGGGAAACTGGACCTGGTCCCTGGGGAAACTGGACCTGGGGCCTGGGGAAACTGGACCTGGGGAAACTGGACCTGGGGAAACTGGACCTGGTCCCTGGGGAAACTGGACCTGGGGCCTGGGGAAACTGGACCTGGGGCCTGGGGAAACTGGACCTGGTCCCTGGGGAAATTGGACCTCGGGTCTGGGGAAACTGGACCTGGGGCCTGGGGAAACTGAATCTGGGGCCTGGGGAAACTGGACCTGGTCCCTGGGGAAACTGGACCTGGGGCCTGGGGAAACTGGACCTGGGGCCTGGGGAAACTGGACCTGGGGCCTGGGGAAACTGGACCTGGGGCCTGGGGAAACTGGACCTGGTCCCTGGGGAAACTGGACCTGGGGCCTGGGGAAACTGGACCTGGGGCCTGGGGAAACTGGACCTGGGGCCTGGGGAAACTGGACCTGGTCCCTGGGGAAACTGGACCTGGTCCCTGGGGAAACTGGACCTGGTCCCTGGGGAAACTGGACCTGGGGCCTAGGGAAACTGGACCTGGTCCCTGGGGAAACTGGACCTGGGGCCTGGGGAAACTGGACCTGGTCCCTGGGGAAACTGGACCTGGGGCCTGGGGAAACTGGACCTGGGGAAACTGGACCTGGGGAAACTGGACCTGGGGCCTGGGGAAACTGGACCTGGGGAAACTGGACCTGGGGCCTAGGGAAACTGGACCTGGGGCCTGGAGAAACTGGACCTGGGGTCTGGGGAAACTGGACCTGGTCCCTGGGGAAACTGGACCTGGGGTCTGGGGAAACTGGACCTGGTGCCTGGGGAAACTGGACCTGGGGTCTGGGGAAACTGGAGCTGGGGCAATTGGACCTGGGGTCTGGGGAAACTGGACCTGGGGCCTGGGGAAACTGGACCTGGTCCCTGGGGAAATTGGACCTGGGGTCTGGGGAAACTGGACCTGGGGTCTGGGGAAACTGGACCTGGGGAAACTGGACCTGGGGCCTGGGGAAACTGGACCTGGGGTCTGGGGAAACTGGACCTGGGGTCTGGGGAAACTGAATCTGGGGCCTGGGGAAACTGGACCTGGTCCCTGGGGAAACTGGACCTGGGGCCTGGGGAAACTGAATCTGGGGCCTGGGGAAACTGGACCTGGGGCCTGGGGAAACTGAATCTGGGGCCTGGGGAAACTGGACCTGGTCCCTGGGGAAACTGGACCTGGGGCCTGGGGAAACTGGACCTGGGGAAACTGGACCTGGGGAAACTGGACCTGGTCCCTGGGGAAACTGGACCTGGGGCCTGGGGAAACTGGACCTGGGGCCTGGGGAAACTGGACCTGGTCCCTGGGGAAATTGGACCTAGGGTCTGGGGAAACTGGACCTGGGGCCTGGGGAAACTGAATCTGGGGCCTGGGGAAACTGGACCTGGTCCCTGGGGAAACTGGACCTGGGGCCTGGGGAAACTGGACCTGGGGCCTGGGGAAACTGGACCTGGGGCCTGGGGAAACTGGACCTGGGGCCTGGAGAAACTGGACCTGGTCCCTGGGGAAACTGGACCTGGGGCCTGGGGAAACTGGACCTGGGGCCTGGGGAAACTGGACCTGGGGCCTGGGGAAACTGGACCTGGTCCCTGGGGAAACTGGACCTGGTCCCTGGGGAAACTGGACCTGGTCCCTGGGGAAACTGGACCAGGGGCCTAGGGAAACTGGACCTGGTCCCTGGGGAAACTGGACCTGGGGCCTGGGGAAACTGGACCTGGTCCCTGGGGAAACTGGACCTGGGGCCTGGGGAAACTGGACCTGGGGAAACTGGACCTGGGGAAACTGGACCTGGGGCCTGGGGAAACTGGACCTGGGGAAACTGGACCTGGGGCCTAGGGAAACTGGACCTGGTCCCTGGGGAAACTGGACCTGGGGCCTGGGGAAACTGGACCTGGGGAAACTGGACCTGGGGCCTAGGGAAACTGGACCTGGTCCCTGGGGAAACTGGACCTGGGGCCTGGGGAAACTGGACCTGGTCCCTGGGGAAACTGGACCTAGGGTCTGGGGAAACTGGACCTGGGGCCTGGGGAAACTGAATCTGGGGCCTGGGGAAACTGGACCTGGTCCCTGGGGAAACTGGACCTGGGGCCTGGGGACACTGGACCTGGTCCCTGGGGAAATTGGACCTAGGGTCTGGGGAAACTGGACCTGGGGCCTGGGGAAACTGAATCTGGGGCCTGGGGAAACTGGACCTGGGGCCTGGGGAAACTGAATCTGGGGCCTGGGGAAACTGGACCTGGTCCCTGGGGAAACTGGACCTGGGGCCTGGGGAAACTGGACCTGGGGAAACTGGACCTGGGGAAACTGGACCTGGTCCCTGGGGAAACTGGACCTGGGGCCTGGGGAAACTGGACCTGGGGCCTGGGGAAACTGGACCTGGGGCCTGGGGAAATTGGACCTAGGGTCTGGGGAAACTGGACCTGGGGCCTGGGGAAACTGAATCTGGGGCCTGGGGAAACTGGACCTGGGGCCTGGGGAAACTGGACCTGGGGCCTGGGGAAACTGGACCTGGTCCCCGGGGAAACTGGACTTGGGGCCTGGGGAAACTGGACCTGGGGCCTGGGGAAACTGGACCTGGGGCCTGGGGAAACTGGACCTGGTCCCTGGGGAAACTGGACCTGGTCCCTGGGGAAACTGGACCTGGTCCCTGGGGAAACTGGACCTGGTCCCTGGGGAAACTGGACCAGGGGCCTGGGGAAACTGGACCTGGTCCCTGGGGAAACTGGACCTGGGGCCTGGGGAAACTGGACCTGGTCCCTGGGGAAACTGGACCTGGGGCCTGGGGAAACTGGACCTGGGGAAACTGGACCTGGGGCCTAGGGAAACTGGACCTGGTCCCTGGGGAAACTGGACCTGGGGCCTGGGGAAACTGGACCTGGTCCCTGGGGAAACTGGACCTGGGGCCTGGGGAAACTGGACCTGGGGAAACTGGACCTGGGGAAACTGGACCTGGGGCCTGGGGAAACTGGACCTGGTCCCTGGGGAAACTGGACCTGGGGCCTGGGGAAACTGGACCTGGGGAAACTGGATCTGGTCCCTGGGGAAACTGGACCTGGTCCGTGGGGAAACTGGACCTGGTCCGTGGGGAACTGGACCTGGTCCCTGGGGAAACTGGACCTGGGGTCTGGGGAAACTGGACCTGGTCCCTGGGGAAACTGGACCTGGGGTCTGGGGAAACTGGACCTGGGGCAATTGGACCTGGGGTCTGGGGAAACTGGACCTGGGGCCTGGGGAAACTGGACCTGGTCCCTGGGGAAATTGGACCTGCGGTCTGGGGAAACTGGACCTGGGTCTGGGGAAACTGGACCTGGGGAAACTGGACCTGGGGCCTGGGGAAACTGGACCTGGGGTCTGGGGAAACTGGACCTGGGGTCTGGGGAAACTGAATCTGGGGCCTGGGGAAACTGGACCTGGTCCCTGGGGAAACTGGACCTGGGGCCTGGGGAAACTGAATCTGGGGCCTGGGGAAACTGGACCTGGGGCCTGGGGAAACTGAATCTGGGGCCTGAGGAAACTGGACCTGGTCCCTGGGGAAACTGGACCTGGGGCCTGGGGAAACTGGACCTGGGGAAACTGGACCTGGGGAAACTGGACCTGGTCCCTGGGGAAACTGGACCTGGGGCCTGGGGAAACTGGACCTGGGGCCTGGGGAAACTGGACCTGGTCCCTGGGGAAATTGGACCTCGGGTCTGGGGAAACTGGACCTGGGGCCTGGGGAAACTGAATCTGGGGCCTGGGGAAACTGGACCTGGTCCCTGGGGAAACTGGACCTGGGGCATGGGGAAACTGGACCTGGGGCCTGGGGAAACTGGACCTGGGGCCTGGGGAAACTGGACCTGGGGCCTGGGGAAACTGGACCTGGGGCCTGGAGAAACTGGACCTGGTCCCTGGGGAAACTGGACCTGGGGCCTGGGGAAACTGGACCTGGGGCCTGGGGAAACTGGACCTGGGGCCTGGGGAAACTGGACCTGGTCCCTGGGGAAACTGGACCTGGTCCCTGGGGAAACTGGACCAGGGGCCTAGGGAAACTGGACCTGGTCCCTGGGGAAACTGGACCTGGGGCCTGGGGAAACTGGACCTGGTCCCTGGGGAAACTGGACCTGGGGCCTGGGGAAACTGGACCTGGGGAAACTGGACCTGGGGAAACTGGACCTGGGGCCTGGGGAAACTGGACCTGGGGAAACTGGGGAAACTGGACCTGGGGCCTGGGGAAACTGGACCTGGTCCCTGGGGAAACTGGACATGGGGCCTGGGGAAACTGGACCTGGGGAACCTGGACCTGGGGAAACTGGACCTGGGGCCTGGGGAAACTGGACCTGGTCCCTGGGGAAACTGGACCTGGGGCCTGGGGAAACTGGACCTGGGGAAACTGGACCTGGGGAAACTGGACCTGGGGCCTGGGGAAACTGGACCTGGTCCCTGGGGAAACTGGACCTGGGGCCTGGGGAAACTGGACCTGGGGTCTGGGGAAACTGGACCTGGTCCCTGGGAAAACTGGACCTGGGGTCTGGGGAAACTGGACCTGGGGCCTGGAGAAACTGGACCTGGGGTCTGGGGAAACTGGACCTGGTCCCTGGGGAAACTGGACCTGGGGTCTGGGGAAACTGGACCTGGGGCCTGGAGAAACTGGACCTGGGGTCTGGGGAAACTGGACCTGGTCCCTGGGGAAACTGGACCTGGGGTCTGGGGAAACTGGACCTAGTCCCTGGGGAAACTGGACCTGGGGTCTGGGGAAACTGGACCTGGGGCCTGGGGAAACTGGACCTGGTCCCTGGGGAAACTGGACCTGGGGTCTGGGGAAACTGGACCTGGTCCCTGGGGAAACTGGACCTGGGGCCTGGGGAAACTGGACCTGGGGCCTGGGGAAACTGGACCTGGGGCCTGGGGAAACTGGACCTGGGGTCTGGGGAAACTGGACCTGGTCCCTGGGGAAACTGGACCTGGGGCCTGGGGAAACTGGACCTGGGGAAACTGGACCTGGGGCCTGGGGAAACTGGACCTGGGGAAACTGGACCTGGTCCCTGGGGAAACTGGACCTGGTCCGTGGGGAAACTGGACCTGGTCCGTGGGGAACTGGACCTGGTCCCTGGGGAAACTGGACCTGGGGTCTGGGGAAACTGGACCTGGTCCCTGGGGAAACTGGACCTGGGGTCTGGGGAAACTGGACCTGGGGCAATTGGACCTGGGGTCTGGGGAAACTGGACCTGGGGCCTGGGGAAACTGGACCTGGTCCCTGGGGAAATTGGACCTGGGGTCTGGGGAAACTGGACCTGGGGTCTGGGGAAACTGGACCTGGGGAAACTGGACCTGGGGCCTGGGGAAACTGGACCTGGGGTCTGGGGAAACTGGACCTGGGGCCTGGGGAAACTGGACCTGGGGCCTGGGGAAACTGGACCTGGTCCCTGGGGAAACTGGACCTGGGGCCTGGGGAAACTGGACCTGGGGAAACTGGACCTGGGGAAACTGGACCTGGTCCCTGGGGAAACTGGACCTGGGGCCTGGGGAAACTGGACCTGGGGCCTGGGGAAACTGGACCTGGTCCCTGGGGAAATTGGACCTAGGGTCTGGGGAAACTGGACCTGGGGCCTGGGGAAACTGAATCTGGGGCCTGGGGAAACTGGACCTGGTCCCTGGGGAAACTGGACCTGGGGCCTGGGGAAACTGGACCTGGGGCCTGGGGAAACTGGACCTGGGGCCTGGGGAAACTGGACCTGGGGCCTGGAGAAACTGGACCTGGTCCCTGGGGAAACTGGACCTGGGGCCTGGGGAAACTGGACCTGGGGCCTGGGGAAACTGGACCTCGGGCCTGGGGAAACTGGACCTGGTCCCTGGGGAAACTGGACCTGGTCCCTGGGGAAACTGGACCTGGTCCCTGGGGAAACTGGACCTGGGGCCTAGGGAAACTGGACCTGGTCCCTGGGGAAAGTGGACCTGGGGCCTGGGGAAACTGGACCTGGTCCCTGGGGAAACTGGACCTGGGGCCTGGGGAAACTGGACCTGGGGAAACTGGACCTGGGGAAACTGGACCTGGGGCCTGGGGAAACTGGACCTGGGGAAACTGGACCTGGGGCCTAGGGAAACTGGACCTGGTCCCTGGGGAAACTGGACCTGGGGCCTGGGGAAACTGGACCTGGGGAAACTGGACCTGGGGCCTAGGGAAACTGGACCTGGTCCCTGGGGAAACTGGACCTGGGGCCTGGGGAAACTGGACCTGGTCCCTGGGGAAACTGGACCTGGGGCCTGGGGAAACTGGACCTGGGGAAACTGGACCTGGGGAAACTGGACCTGGGGCCTGGGGAAACTGGACCTGGTCCCTGGGGAAACTGGACCTGGGGCCTGGGGAAACTGGACCTGGGGTCTGGGGAAACTGGACCTGGTCCCTGGGGAAACTGGACCTGGTCCCTGGGGAAACTGGACCTGGGGCCTGGGGAAACTGGACCTGGTCCCTGGGGAAACTGGACCTGGTGCCTGGGGAAACTGGACCTGGTCCCTGGGGAAACTGGACCTGGGGCCTGGGGAAACTGGACCTGGTCCCTGGGGAAACTGGACCTGGGGTCTGGGGAAACTGGACCTGGGGCCTGGAGAAACTGGACCTGGGGCCTGGGGAAACTGGACCTGGGGTCTGGGGAAACTGGACCTGGGGCTGGGGAAACTGAACCTGGGGCCTGGGGAAACTGGACCTGGTCCCTGGGGAAACTGGACCTGGTGCCTGGGGAAACTGGACCTGGGGCCTGGGGAAACTGGACCTGGGGCCTGGGGAAACTGGACCTGGGGTCTGGGGAAACTGGACCTGGGGAAACAGGACCTGGCGCCTAGGGAAACTGGACCTGGTCCCTGGGGAAACTGGACCTGGGGCCTGGGGAAACTGGACCTGGTCCCTGTGGAAACTGGACCTGGGGCCTGGGGGAACTGGACCTGGGGCCTGGGGGAACTGGACCTGGTCCCTGGAGAAACTGGAACTGGTCCCTGGGGAAACTGGAGCTGGGGAAACTGGACCTGGGGCCTGGGGAAACTGGACGTGGTCCCTGGGGAAACTGGACCTGGGGCCTGGGGAAACTGGACCTGGTCCCTGGGGAAACTGGACTTGGGGCCTGGGGGAACTGGACCTGGTCCCTGGGGAAACTGGACCTGGGGCCTGGAGAAACTGGACCTGGTCCCTGGGGAAATTGGACCTGGGGTCTGGGGAAACTGGACCTGGGGCCTGGGGAAACTGGACCTGGGGCCTGGGGAAACTGGACCTGGTCCTTGGGGAAACTGGACCTGGGGCCTGGGGAAACTGGACCTGGTCCGTGGGGAAACTGGACCTGGTCCGTGGGGAAACTGGACCTGGGGTCTGGGGAAACTGGACCTGGGGCCTCGGGAAACTGGACCTGGTCCGTGGGGAAACTGGACCTGGGGTCTGGGGAAACTGGACCTGGGGCCTGGGGAAACTGGACCTGGTCCCTGGGGAAACTGGACCTGGGGCCTGGGGAAACTGGACCTGGGGCCTGGGGAAACTGGACCTGGTCCCTGGGGAAACTGGACCTGGGGCCTGGGGAAACTGGACCTGGGGTCTGGGGAAACTGGACCTGGTCCCTGGGGAAACTGGACCTGGTCCCTGGGGAAACTGGACCTGGTCCCTGGGGAAACTGGACCTGGGGCCTGGGGAAACTGGACCTGGGGTCTGGGGAAACTGGACCTGGGGCCTGGGGAAACTGGACCTGGGGCCTGGGGAAACTGGACCTGGGGTCTGGGGAATCTGGACCTGGGGCCTGGGGAAACAGGACCTGGGGAAACTGGACCTGGGGTCTGGGGAAACTGGACCTGGTCCCTGGGGAAACTGGACCTGGGGCCTGGGGAATCTGGACCTGGGGCCTGGGGAAACAGGACCTGGTGCCTGGGGAAACTGGACCTGGTCCCTGGGGAAACTGGACCTGGGGTCTGGGGAAACTGGACCTGGTGCCTGGGGAAACTGGACCTGGGGCCTGGGGAAACAGGACCTGGTGCCTGGGGAAACTGGACCTGGGGCCTGGGGAAACTGGACCTGGGGCCTGGGGAAACTGGACCTGGGGTCTGGGGAAACTGGACCTGGGGCCTGGGGAAACTGGACCTGGGGCCTGGGGAAACTGGACCTGGGGCCTGGGGAAACAGGACCTGGTGCCTGGGGAAACTGGACCTGGGGCCTGGGGAAACTGGACCTGGGGTCTGGGGAAACTGGACCTGGTCCCTGGGGAAACTGGACCTGGGGAAACTGGACCTGGGGCCTGGGGAAACTGGACCTGGGGAAACTGGACCTGGTCCCTGGGGAAACTGGACCTGGTCCGTGGGGAAACTGGACCTGGTCCGTGGGGAACTGGACCTGGTCCCTGGGGAAACTGGACCTGGGGTCTGGGGAAACTGGACCTGGTCCCTGGGGAAACTGGACCTGGGGTCTGGGGAAACTGGACCTGGGGCAATTGGACCTGGGGTCTGGGGAAACTGGACCTGGGGCCTGGGGAAATTGGACCTGGGGTCTGGGGAAACTGGACCTGGGGTCTGGGGAAACTGGACCTGGGGAAACTGGACCTGGGGCCTGGGGAAACTGGACCTGGGGTCTGGGGAAACTGGACCTGGGGCCTGGGGAAACTGAATCTGGGGCCTGGGGAAACTGGACCTGGTCCCTGGGGAAACTGGACCTGGGGCCTGGGGAAACTGGACCTGGGGAAACTGGACCTGGGGAAACTGGACCTGGTCCCTGGGGAAACTGGACCTGGGGCCTGGGGAAACTGGACCTGGGGCCTGGGGAAACTGGACCTGGTCCCTGGGGAAATTGGACCTCGGGTCTGGGGAAACTGGACCTGGGGCCTGGGGAAACTGAATCTGGGGCCTGGGGAAACTGGACCTGGTCCCTGGGGAAACTGGACCTGGGGCCTGGGGAAACTGGACCTGGGGCCTGGGGAAACTGGACCTGGGGCCTGGGGAAACTGGACCTGGGGCCTGGGGAAACTGGACCTGGTCCCTGGGGAAACTGGACCTGGGGCCTGGGGAAACTGGACCTGGGGCCTGGGGAAACTGGACCTGGGGCCTGGGGAAACTGGACCTGGTCCCTGGGGAAACTGGACCTGGTCCCTGGGGAAACTGGACCTGGTCCCTGGGGAAACTGGACCTGGGGCCTAGGGAAACTGGACCTGGTCCCTGGGGAAACTGGACCTGGGGCCTGGGGAAACTGGACCTGGTCCCTGGGGAAACTGGACCTGGGGCCTGGGGAAACTGGACCTGGGGAAACTGGACCTGGGGAAACTGGACCTGGGGCCTGGGGAAACTGGACCTGGGGAAACTGGACCTGGGGCCTAGGGAAACTGGACCTGGTCCCTGGGGAAACTGGACCTGGGGCCTGGGGAAACTGGACCTGGGGAAACTGGACCTGGGGCCTAGGGAAACTGGACCTGGTCCCTGGGGAAACTGGACCTGGGGCCTGGGGAAACTGGACCTGGTCCCTGGGGAAACTGGACCTGGGGCCTGGGGAAACTGGACCTGGGGAAACTGGACCTGGGGAAACTGGACCTGGGGCCTGGGGAAACTGGACCTGGTCCCTGGGGAAACTGGACCTGGGGCCTGGGGAAACTGGACCTGGGGTCTGGGGAAACTGGACCTGGTCCCTGGGGAAACTGGACCTGGGGTCTGGGGAAACTGGACCTGGGGCCTGGGGAAACTGGACCTGGTCCCTGGGGAAACTGGACCTGGTGCCTGGGGAAACTGGACCTGGTCCCTGGGGAAACTGGACCTGGGGCCTGGGGAAACTGGACCTGGTCCCTGGGGAAACTGGACCTGGGGAAACTGGACCTGGTCCCTGGGGAAACTGGACCTGGTGCCTGGGGAAACTGGACCTGGTCCCTGGGGAAACTGGACCTGGGGTCTGGGGAAACTGGACCTGGTCCCTGGGGAAATTGGACCTGGGGTCTGGGGAAACTGGACCTGGGGCCTGGAGAAACTGGACCTGGGGCCTGGGGAAACTGGACCTGGGATCTGGGGAAACTGGACCTGGGGCTGGGGAAACTGAACCTGGGGCCTGGGGAAACTGGACCTGGTCCCTGGGGAAACTGGACCTGGTGCCTGGGGAAACTGGACCTGGGGCCTGGGGAAACTGGACCTGGGGCCTGGGGAAACTGGACCTGGGGTCTGGGGAAACTGGACCTGGGGAAACTGGACCTGGGGCCTAGGGAAACTGGACCTGGTCCCTGGGGAAACTGGACCTGGGGCCTGGGGAAACTGGACCTGGTCCCTGTGGAAACTGGACCTGGGGCCTGGGGGAACTGGACCTGGGGCCTGGGGAAACTGGACCTGGTCCCTGGAGAAACTGGAACTGGTCCCTGGGGAAACTGGAGCTGGGGAAACTGGACCTGGGGCCTGGGGAAACTGGACGTGGTCCCTGGGGAAACTGGACCTGGGGCCTGGGGAAACTGGACCTGGTCCCTGGGGAAACTGGACTTGGGGCCTGGGGGAACTGGACCTGGTCCCTGGGGAAACTGGACCTGGGGCCTGGAGAAACTGGACCTGGTCCCTGGGGAAATTGGACCTGGGGTCTGGGGAAACTGGACCTGGGCCTGGGGAAACTGGACCTGGGGCCTGGGGAAACTGGACCTGGTCCGTGGGGAAACTGGACCTGGGGCCTGGGGAAACTGGACCTGGTCCGTGGGGAAACTGGACCTGGTCCGTGGGGAAACTGGACCTGGGGTCTGGGGAAACTGGACCTGGGGCCTCGGGAAACTGGACCTGGTCCGTGGGGAAACTGGACCTGGGGTCTGGGGAAACTGGACCTGGGGCCTGGGGAAACTGGACCTGGTCCCTGGGGAAACTGGACCTGGGGCCTGGGGAAACTGGACCTGGGGCCTGGGGAAACTGGACCTGGTCCCTGGGGAAAATGGACCTGGGGCCTGGGGAAACTGGACCTGGGGTCTGGGGAAACTGGACCTGGTCCCTGGGGAAACTGGACCTGGTCCCTGGGGAAACTGGACCTGGGGTCTGGGGAAACTGGACCTGGTCCCTGGGGAAACTGGACCTGGGGCCTGGGGAAACTGGACCTGGGGCCTGGGGAAACTGGACCTGGGGCCTGGGGAAACTGGACCTGGGGTCTGGGGAAACTGGACCTGGTCCCTGGGGAAACTGGACCTGGGGCCTGGGGAAACTGGACCTGGGGAAACTGGACCTGGGGCCTGGGGAAACTGGACCTGGGGAAACTGGACCTGGTCCCTGGGGAAACTGGACCTGGTCCGTGGGGAAACTGGACCTGGTCCGTGGGGAACTGGACCTGGTCCCTGGGGAAACTGGACCTGGGGTCTGGGGAAACTGGACCTGGTCCCTGGGGAAACTGGACCTGGGGTCTGGGGAAACTGGACCTGGGGCAATTGGACCTGGGGTCTGGGGAAACTGGACCTGGGGCCTGGGGAAACTGGACCTGGTCCCTGGGGAAATTGGACCTGGGGTCTGGGGAAACTGGACCTGGGGTCTGGGGAAACTGGACCTGGGGAAACTGGACCTGGGGCCTGGGGAAACTGGACCTGGGGTCTGGGGAAACTGGACCTGGGGCCTGGGGAAACTGGACCTGGGGCCTGGGGAAACTGGACCTGGTCCCTGGGGAAACTGGACCTGGGGCCTGGGGAAACTGGACCTGGGGAAACTGGACCTGGGGAAACTGGACCTGGTCCCTGGGGAAACTGGACCTGGGGCCTGGGGAAACTGGACCTGGGGCCTGGGGAAACTGGACCTGGTCCCTGGGGAAATTGGACCTAGGGTCTGGGGAAACTGGACCTGGGGCCTGGGGAAACTGAATCTGGGGCCTGGGGAAACTGGACCTGGTCCCTGGGGAAACTGGACCTGGGGCCTGGGGAAACTGGACCTGGGGCCTGGGGAAACTGGACCTGGGGCCTGGGGAAACTGGACCTGGGGCCTGGGGAAACTGGACCTGGGGCCTGGAGAAACTGGACCTGGTCCCTGGGGAAACTGGACCTGGGGCCTGGGGAAACTGGACCTGGGGCCTGGGGAAACTGGACCTCGGGCCTGGGGAAACTGGACCTGGTCCCTGGGGAAACTGGACCTGGTCCCTGGGGAAACTGGACCTGGTCCCTGGGGAAACTGGACCTGGGGCCTAGGGAAACTGGACCTGGTCCCTGGGGAAAGTGGACCTGGGACCTGGGGAAACTGGACCTGGTCCCTGGGGAAACTGGACCTGGGGCCTGGGGAAACTGGACCTGGGGAAACTGGACCTGGGGAAACTGGACCTGGGGCCTGGGGAAACTGGACCTGGGGAAACTGGACCTGGGGCCTAGGGAAACTGGACCTGGTCCCTGGGGAAACTGGACCTGGGGCCTGGGGAAACTGGACCTGGGGAAACTGGACCTGGGGCCTAGGGAAACTGGACCTGGTCCCTGGGGAAACTGGACCTGGGGCCTGGGGAAACTGGACCTGGTCCCTGGGGAAACTGGACCTGGGGCCTGGGGAAACTGGACCTGGGGAAACTGGACCTGGGGAAACTGGACCTGGGGCCTGGGGAAACTGGACCTGGTCCCTGGGGAAACTGGACCTGGGGCCTGGGGAAACTGGACCTGGGGTCTGGGGAAACTGGACCTGGTCCCTGGGGAAACTGGACCTGGGGTCTGGGGAAACTGGACCTGGGGCCTGGGGAAACTGGACCTGGTCCCTGGGGAAACTGGACCTGGTGCCTGGGGAAACTGGACCTGGTCCCTGGGGAAACTGGACCTGGGGCCTGGGGAAACTGGACCTGGTCCCTGGGGAAACTGGACCTGGGGTCTGGGGAAACTGGACCTGGGGCCTGGAGAAACTGGACCTGGGGCCTGGGGAAACTGGACCTGGGGTCTGGGGAAACTGGACCTGGGGCTGGGGAAACTGAACCTGGGGCCTGGGGAAACTGGACCTGGTCCCTGGGGAAACTGGACCTGGTGCCTGGGGAAACTGGACCTGGGGCCTGGGGAAACTGGACCTGGGGCCTGGGGAAACTGGACCTGGGGTCTGGGGAAACTGGACCTGGGGAAACAGGACCTGGCGCCTAGGGAAACTGGACCTGGTCCCTGGGGAAACTGGACCTGGGGCCTGGGGAAACTGGACCTGGTCCCTGTGGAAACTGGACCTGGGGCCTGGGGGAACTGGACCTGGGGCCTGGGGGAACTGGACCTGGTCCCTGGAGAAACTGGAACTGGTCCCTGGGGAAACTGGAGCTGGGGAAACTGGACCTGGGGCCTGGGGAAACTGGACGTGGTCCCTGGGGAAACTGGACCTGGGGCCTGGGGAAACTGGACCTGGTCCCTGGGGAAACTGGACTTGGGGCCTGGGGGAACTGGACCTGGTCCCTGGGGAAACTGGACCTGGGGCCTGGAGAAACTGGACCTGGTCCCTGGGGAAATTGGACCTGGGGTCTGAGGAAACTGGACCTGGGGCCTGGGGAAACTGGACCTGGGGCCTGGGGAAACTGGACCTGGTCCTTGGGGAAACTGGACCTGGGGCCTGGGGAAACTGGACCTGGTCCGTGGGGAAACTGGACCTGGTCCGTGGGGAAACTGGACCTGGGGTCTGGGGAAACTGGACCTGGGGCCTCGGGAAACTGGACCTGGTCCGTGGGGAAACTGGACCTGGGGTCTGGGGAAACTGGACCTGGGGCCTGGGGAAACTGGACCTGGTCCCTGGGGAAACTGGACCTGGGGCCTGGGGAAACTGGACCTGGGGCCTGGGGAAACTGGACCTGGTCCCTGGGGAAACTGGACCTGGGGCCTGGGGAAACTGGACCTGGGGTCTGGGGAAACTGGACCTGGTCCCTGGGGAAACTGGACCTGGTCCCTGGGGAAACTGGACCTGGTCCCTGGGGAAACTGGACCTGGGGTCTGGGGAAACTGGACCTGGGGCCTGGGGAAACTGGACCTGGGGTCTGGGGAATCTGGACCTGGGGCCTGGGGAAACAGGACCTGGGGAAACTGGACCTGGGGTCTGGGGAAACTGGACCTGGTCCCTGGGGAAACTGGACCTGGGGCCTGGGGAATCTGGACCTGGGGCCTGGGGAAACAGGACCTGGTGCCTGGGGAAACTGGACCTGGTCCCTGGGGAAACTGGACCTGGGGTCTGGGGAAACTGGACCTGGTGCCTGGGGAAACTGGACCTGGGGCCTGGGGAAACAGGACCTGGTGCCTGGGGAAACTGGACCTGGGGCCTGGGGAAACTGGACCTGGGGCCTGGGGAAACTGGACCTGGGGCCTGGGGAAACTGGACCTGGGGCCTGGGGAAACTGGACCTGGGGCCTGGGGAAACAGGACCTGGTGCCTGGGGAAACTGGACCTGGGGCCTGGGGAAACTGGACCTGGGGTCTGGGGAAACTGGACCTGGTCCCTGGGGAAACTGGACCTGGGGAAACTGGACCTGGGGCCTGGGGAAACTGGACCTGGGGAAACTGGACCTGGTCCCTGGGGAAACTGGACCTGGTCCGTGGGGAAACTGGACCTGGTCCGTGGGGAACTGGACCTGGTCCCTGGGGAAACTGGACCTGGGGTCTGGGGAAACTGGACCTGGTCCCTGGGGAAACTGGACCTGGGGTCTGGGGAAACTGGACCTGGGGCAATTGGACCTGGGGTCTGGGGAAACTGGACCTGGGGCCTGGGGAAATTGGACCTGGGGTCTGGGGAAACTGGACCTGGGGTCTGGGGAAACTGGACCTGGGGAAACTGGACCTGGGGCCTGGGGAAACTGGACCTGGGGTCTGGGGAAACTGGACCTGGGGCCTGGGGAAACTGAATCTGGGGCCTGGGGAAACTGGACCTGGTCCCTGGGGAAACTGGACCTGGGGCCTGGGGAAACTGGACCTGGGGAAACTGGACCTGGGGAAACTGGACCTGGTCCCTGGGGAAACTGGACCTGGGGCCTGGGGAAACTGGACCTGGGGCCTGGGGAAACTGGACCTGGTCCCTGGGGAAATTGGACCTCGGGTCTGGGGAAACTGGACCTGGGGCCTGGGGAAACTGAATCTGGGGCCTGGGGAAACTGGACCTGGTCCCTGGGGAAACTGGACCTGGGGCCTGGGGAAACTGGACCTGGGGCCTGGGGAAACTGGACCTGGGGCCTGGGGAAACTGGACCTGGGGCCTGGGGAAACTGGACCTGGTCCCTGGGGAAACTGGACCTGGGGCCTGGGGAAACTGGACCTGGGGCCTGGGGAAACTGGACCTGGGGCCTGGGGAAACTGGACCTGGTCCCTGGGGAAACTGGACCTGGTCCCTGGGGAAACTGGACCTGGTCCCTGGGGAAACTGGACCTGGGGCCTAGGGAAACTGGACCTGGTCCCTGGGGAAACTGGACCTGGGGCCTGGGGAAACTGGACCTGGTCCCTGGGGAAACTGGACCTGGGGTCTGGGGAAACTGGACCTGGTCCCTGGGGAAATTGGACCTGGGGTCTGGGGAAACTGGACCTGGGGCCTGGAGAAACTGGACCTGGGGCCTGGGGAAACTGGACCTGGGATCTGGGGAAACTGGACCTGGGGCTGGGGAAACTGAACCTGGGGCCTGGGGAAACTGGACCTGGTCCCTGGGGAAACTGGACCTGGTGCCTGGGGAAACTGGACCTGGGGCGTGGGGAAACTGGACCTGGGGCCTGGGGAAACTGGACCTGGGGTCTGGGGAAACTGGACCTGGGGAAACTGGACCTGGGGCCTAGGGAAACTGGACCTGGTCCCTGGGGAAACTGGACCTGGGGCCTGGGGAAACTGGACCTGGTCCCTGTGGAAACTGGACCTGGGGCCTGGGGGAACTGGACCTGGGGCCTGGGGAAACTGGACCTGGTCCCTGGAGAAACTGGAACTGGTCCCTGGGGAAACTGGAGCTGGGGAAACTGGACCTGGGGCCTGGGGAAACTGGACGTGGTCCCTGGGGAAACTGGACCTGGGGCCTGGGGAAACTGGACCTGGTCCCTGGGGAAACTGGACTTGGGGCCTGGGGGAACTGGACCTGGTCCCTGGGGAAACTGGACCTGGGGCCTGGAGAAACTGGACCTGGTCCCTGGGGAAATTGGACCTGGGGTCTGGGGAAACTGGACCTGGGCCTGGGGAAACTGGACCTGGGGCCTGGGGAAACTGGACCTGGTCCGTGGGGAAACTGGACCTGGGGCCTGGGGAAACTGGACCTGGTCCGTGGGGAAACTGGACCTGGTCCGTGGGGAAACTGGACCTGGGGTCTGGGGAAACTGGACCTGGGGTCTGGGGAAACTGGACCTGGGGCCTGGAGAAACTGGACCTGGGGCCTGGGGAAACTGGACCTGGGGTCTGGGGAAACTGGACCTGGGGCTGGGGAAACTGAACCTGGGGCCTGGGGAAACTGGACCTGGTCCCTGGGGAAACTGGACCTGGTGCCTGGGGAAACTGGACCTGGGGCCTGGGGAAACTGGACCTGGGGCCTGGGGAAACTGGACCTGGGGTCTGGGGAAACTGGACCTGGGGAAACAGGACCTGGCGCCTAGGGAAACTGGACCTGGTCCCTGGGGAAACTGGACCTGGGGCCTGGGGAAACTGGACCTGGTCCCTGTGGAAACTGGACCTGGGGCCTGGGGGAACTGGACCTGGGGCCTGGGGGAACTGGACCTGGTCCCTGGAGAAACTGGAACTGGTCCCTGGGGAAACTGGAGCTGGGGAAACTGGACCTGGGGCCTGGGGAAACTGGACGTGGTCCCTGGGGAAACTGGACCTGGGGCCTGGGGAAACTGGACCTGGTCCCTGGGGAAACTGGACTTGGGGCCTGGGGGAACTGGACCTGGTCCCTGGGGAAACTGGACCTGGGGCCTGGAGAAACTGGACCTGGTCCCTGGGGAAATTGGACCTGGGGTCTGAGGAAACTGGACCTGGGGCCTGGGGAAACTGGACCTGGGGCCTGGGGAAACTGGACCTGGTCCTTGGGGAAACTGGACCTGGGGCCTGGGGAAACTGGACCTGGTCCGTGGGGAAACTGGACCTGGTCCGTGGGGAAACTGGACCTGGGGTCTGGGGAAACTGGACCTGGGGCCTCGGGAAACTGGACCTGGTCCGTGGGGAAACTGGACCTGGGGTCTGGGGAAACTGGACCTGGGGCCTGGGGAAACTGGACCTGGTCCCTGGGGAAACTGGACCTGGGGCCTGGGGAAACTGGACCTGGGGCCTGGGGAAACTGGACCTGGTCCCTGGGGAAACTGGACCTGGGGCCTGGGGAAACTGGACCTGGGGTCTGGGGAAACTGGACCTGGTCCCTGGGGAAACTGGACCTGGTCCCTGGGGAAACTGGACCTGGTCCCTGGGGAAACTGGACCTGGGGTCTGGGGAAACTGGACCTGGGGCCTGGGGAAACTGGACCTGGGGTCTGGGGAATCTGGACCTGGGGCCTGGGGAAACAGGACCTGGGGAAACTGGACCTGGGGTCTGGGGAAACTGGACCTGGTCCCTGGGGAAACTGGACCTGGGGCCTGGGGAATCTGGACCTGGGGCCTGGGGAAACAGGACCTGGTGCCTGGGGAAACTGGACCTGGTCCCTGGGGAAACTGGACCTGGGGTCTGGGGAAACTGGACCTGGTGCCTGGGGAAACTGGACCTGGGGCCTGGGGAAACAGGACCTGGTGCCTGGGGAAACTGGACCTGGGGCCTGGGGAAACTGGACCTGGGGCCTGGGGAAACTGGACCTGGGGCCTGGGGAAACTGGACCTGGGGCCTGGGGAAACTGGACCTGGGGCCTGGGGAAACAGGACCTGGTGCCTGGGGAAACTGGACCTGGGGCCTGGGGAAACTGGACCTGGGGTCTGGGGAAACTGGACCTGGTCCCTGGGGAAACTGGACCTGGGGAAACTGGACCTGGGGCCTGGGGAAACTGGACCTGGGGAAACTGGACCTGGTCCCTGGGGAAACTGGACCTGGTCCGTGGGGAAACTGGACCTGGTCCGTGGGGAACTGGACCTGGTCCCTGGGGAAACTGGACCTGGGGTCTGGGGAAACTGGACCTGGTCCCTGGGGAAACTGGACCTGGGGTCTGGGGAAACTGGACCTGGGGCAATTGGACCTGGGGTCTGGGGAAACTGGACCTGGGGCCTGGGGAAATTGGACCTGGGGTCTGGGGAAACTGGACCTGGGGTCTGGGGAAACTGGACCTGGGGAAACTGGACCTGGGGCCTGGGGAAACTGGACCTGGGGTCTGGGGAAACTGGACCTGGGGCCTGGGGAAACTGAATCTGGGGCCTGGGGAAACTGGACCTGGTCCCTGGGGAAACTGGACCTGGGGCCTGGGGAAACTGGACCTGGGGAAACTGGACCTGGGGAAACTGGACCTGGTCCCTGGGGAAACTGGACCTGGGGCCTGGGGAAACTGGACCTGGGGCCTGGGGAAACTGGACCTGGTCCCTGGGGAAATTGGACCTCGGGTCTGGGGAAACTGGACCTGGGGCCTGGGGAAACTGAATCTGGGGCCTGGGGAAACTGGACCTGGTCCCTGGGGAAACTGGACCTGGGGCCTGGGGAAACTGGACCTGGGGCCTGGGGAAACTGGACCTGGGGCCTGGGGAAACTGGACCTGGGGCCTGGGGAAACTGGACCTGGTCCCTGGGGAAACTGGACCTGGGGCCTGGGGAAACTGGACCTGGGGCCTGGGGAAACTGGACCTGGGGCCTGGGGAAACTGGACCTGGTCCCTGGGGAAACTGGACCTGGTCCCTGGGGAAACTGGACCTGGTCCCTGGGGAAACTGGACCTGGGGCCTAGGGAAACTGGACCTGGTCCCTGGGGAAACTGGACCTGGGGCCTGGGGAAACTGGACCTGGTCCCTGGGGAAACTGGACCTGGGGTCTGGGGAAACTGGACCTGGTCCCTGGGGAAATTGGACCTGGGGTCTGGGGAAACTGGACCTGGGGCCTGGAGAAACTGGACCTGGGGCCTGGGGAAACTGGACCTGGGATCTGGGGAAACTGGACCTGGGGCTGGGGAAACTGAACCTGGGGCCTGGGGAAACTGGACCTGGTCCCTGGGGAAACTGGACCTGGTGCCTGGGGAAACTGGACCTGGGGCGTGGGGAAACTGGACCTGGGGCCTGGGGAAACTGGACCTGGGGTCTGGGGAAACTGGACCTGGGGAAACTGGACCTGGGGCCTAGGGAAACTGGACCTGGTCCCTGGGGAAACTGGACCTGGGGCCTGGGGAAACTGGACCTGGTCCCTGTGGAAACTGGACCTGGGGCCTGGGGGAACTGGACCTGGGGCCTGGGGAAACTGGACCTGGTCCCTGGAGAAACTGGAACTGGTCCCTGGGGAAACTGGAGCTGGGGAAACTGGACCTGGGGCCTGGGGAAACTGGACGTGGTCCCTGGGGAAACTGGACCTGGGGCCTGGGGAAACTGGACCTGGTCCCTGGGGAAACTGGACTTGGGGCCTGGGGGAACTGGACCTGGTCCCTGGGGAAACTGGACCTGGGGCCTGGAGAAACTGGACCTGGTCCCTGGGGAAATTGGACCTGGGGTCTGGGGAAACTGGACCTGGGCCTGGGGAAACTGGACCTGGGGCCTGGGGAAACTGGACCTGGTCCGTGGGGAAACTGGACCTGGGGCCTGGGGAAACTGGACCTGGTCCGTGGGGAAACTGGACCTGGTCCGTGGGGAAACTGGACCTGGGGTCTGGGGAAACTGGACCTGGGGCCTCGGGAAACTGGACCTGGTCCGTGGGGAAACTGGACCTGGGGTCTGGGGAAACTGGACCTGGGGCCTGGGGAAACTGGACCTGGTCCCTGGGGAAACTGGACCTGGGGCCTGGGGAAACTGGACCTGGGGCCTGGGGAAACTGGACCTGGTCCCTGGGGAAAATGGACCTGGGGCCTGGGGAAACTGGACCTGGGGTCTGGGGAAACTGGACCTGGTCCCTGGGGAAACTGGACCTGGTCCCTGGGGAAACTGGACCTGGGGTCTGGGGAAACTGGACCTGGGGCCTGGGGAAACTGGACCTGGGGACTGGGGAATCTGGACCTGGGGCCTGGGGAAACAGGACCTGGGGAAACTGGACCTGGGGTCTGGGGAAACTGGACCTGGTCCCTGGGGAAACTGGACCTGGGGCCTGGGGAATCTGGACCTGGGGCCTGGGGAAACAGGACCTGGGGAAACTGGACCTGGTGCCTGGGGAAACTGGACCTGGTCCCTGGGGAAACTGGACCTGGGGTCTGGGGAAACTGGACCTGGTGCCTGGGGAAACTGGACCTGGGGCCTGGGGAAACTGGACCTGGGGCCTGGGGAAACAGGACCTGGTGCCTGGGGAAACTGGACCTGGGGCCTGGGGAAACTGGACCTGGGGCCTGGGGAAACTGGACCTGGGGTCTGGGGAAACTGGACCTGGGGCCTGGGGAAACTGGACCTGGGGCCTGGGGAAACTGGACCTGGGGCCTGGGGAAACTGGACCTGGGGTCTGGGGAAACTGGACCTGGTCCCTGGGGAAACTGGACCTGGGGCCTGGGGAAACTGGACCTGGTCCCTGGGGAAACTGGACCTGGTCCCTGGGGAAACTGGACCTGGGGCCTGGGGAAACTGGACCTGGGGCCTGGGGAAACTGGACCTGGGGTCTGGGGAAACTGGACCTGGTCCCTGGGGAAACTGGACCTGGTCCCTGGGGAAACTGGACCTGGGGCCTGGGGAAACTGGACCTGGTCCCTGGGGAAACTGGACCTGGGGCCTGGGGAAACTGGACCTGGGGCCTGGGGAAACTGGACCTGGTCCCTGGGGAAACTGGACCTGGTCCCTGGGGAAACTGGACCTGGTCCCTGGGGAAACTGGACCTGGTCCCTGGGGAAACTGGACCTGGGGACTGGGGAAACTGGACCTGGGGCCTGGGGAAACTGGACCTGGGGACTGGGGAAACTGGACCTGGGGCCTGGGGAAACTGGACCTGGGGCCTGGGGGAACTGAACCTGGTCCCTGGGGAAACTGGACCTGGGGACTGGGGAAACTGGACCTGGGGCCTGGGGAAACTGGACCTGGGGCCTGGGGGAACTGAACCTGGTCCCTGGGGAAACTGGACCTGGGGAAACTGGACCTGGGGCCTGGGGAATCTGGACCTGGGGTCTGGGGAAACTGGACCTGGTGCCTGGGGAAACTGGACCTGGGGTCTGGGGAAACTGGACCTGGGGCCTGGGGAAACTGGACCTGGGGCCTGGGGAAACAGGACCTGGTGCCTGGGGAAACTGGACCTGGGGCCTGGGGAAACTGCACCTGGGGCCTGGGGAAACTGGACCTGGGGTCTGGGGAAACAGGACCTGGGGCCTGGGGAAACTGGACCTGGGGCCTGGGGAAACTGGACCTGGGGCCTGGGGAAACTGGACCTGGGGCCTGGGGAAACTGGACCTGGGGCCTGGGGAAACAGGACCTGGTGCCTGGGGAAACTGGAC
Source organism: Pristiophorus japonicus (assembly GCF_044704955.1). Taxonomy (NCBI): domain Eukaryota; kingdom Metazoa; phylum Chordata; class Chondrichthyes; family Pristiophoridae; genus Pristiophorus; species Pristiophorus japonicus. The sequence goes on from NW_027254616.1 coordinate 135,430, forward strand.
CTGGGGCCTGGGGAAACTGGACCTGGGGCCTGGGGAAACTGGACCTGGGGTCTGGGGAAACTGGACCTGGCGCTTGGGGAAACTGGACCTGGGGCCTGGGGAAACTGGAACTGGGGCCTGGGGGAACTGAACCTGGTCCCTGGGGAAACTGGAACTGGGGAAACTGGACCTGGGGTCTGGGGAAACTGGACCTGGGGCCTGGGGAAACTGGACCTGGGGCCTGGGGGAACTGAACCTGGTCCCTGGGGAAACTGGACCTGGGGAAACTGGACCTGGGGTCTGGGGGAACTGGACCTGCGGCCTGGGGGAACTGGACCTGGTCCCTGGGGAAACTGGACCTGGGGTCTGGGGAAACTGGACCTGGTCCCTGGGGAAACTGGACCTGGGGCCTGGGGGAACTGGACCTGGGGTCTGGGGAAACTGGACCTGGGGAAACTGGACCTGGGGCCTGGGGAAACTGGACCTGGTCCCTGGGGAAACTGGACCTGGGGCCTGGGGAAACTGGACCTGGGGAAACTGGACCTGGTCCCTGGGGAAACTGGACCTGGTCCCTGGGGAAACTGGACCTGGGGCCTGGGGAAACTGGACCTGGGGAAACTGGACCTGGGGCCTGGGGAAACTGGACCTGGTCCCTGGGGAAACTGGACCTGGGGCCTGGGGGAACTGGACCTGGGGTCTGGGGAAACTGGACCTGGGGCCTGGGGAAACTGGACCTGGTCCCTGGGGAAACTGGACCTGCGGCCTGGGGGAACTGGACCTGGTCCCTGGGGAAACTGGACCTGGTCCCTGGGGAAACTGGACCTGGGGCCTGGGGAAACTGGACCTGGGGAAACTGGACCTGGGGCCTGGTGAAACTGGACCTGGTCCCTGGGGAAACTGGACCTGGAGCCTGGGGAAACTGGACCTGGGGCCTGGGGAAACTGGACCTGGGGAAACTGGACCTGGTCCCTGGGGAAACTGGACCTGGGGCCTGGGGAAACTGGACCTGGGGCCTGGGGAAACTGGACCTGGTCCCTGGGGAAACTGGACCTGGGGCCTGGGGAAACTGGACCTGGTCCCTGGGGAAACTGGACCTGGTCCCTGGGGAAACTGGACCTGGGGTCTGGGGAAACTGGACCTGGGGCCTGGGGAAACTGGACCTGGGGCCTGGGGAAACTGGACCTGGTCCCTGGGGAAACTGGACCTGGTCCCTGGGGAAACTGGACCTGGGGCCTGGGGAAACTGGACCTGGTCCCTGGGGAAACTGGACCTGGGGCCTGGGGAAACTGGACCTGGGGCCTGGGGAAACTGGACCTGGTCCCTGGGGAAACTGGACCTTGGGCCTGGGGAAACTGGACCTGGTCCCTGGGGAAACTGGACCTGGGGAAACTGGACCTGGTCCCTGGGGAAACTGGACCTGGGGTCTGGGGAAACTGGACCTGGTCCCTGGGGAAACTGGACCTGGGGCCTGGGGAAACTGGACCTGGTCCCTGGGGAAACTGGACCTGGGGAAACTGGACCTGGTCCCTGGGGAAACTGGACCTGGTCCGTGGGGAATCTGGACCTGGTCCGTGGGGAACTGGACCTGGGGTCTGGGGAAACTGGACCTGGGGTCTGGGGAAACTGGACCTGGGGTCTGGGGAAACTGGACCTGGGGTCTGGGGAAACTGGACCTGGGGCCTGGGGAAACTGGACCTGGTCCCTGGGGAAACTGGACCTGGGGCCTGGGGAAACTGGACCTGGTCCCTGGGGAAACTGGACCTGGGGCCTGGGGAAACTGGACCTGGGGAAACTGGACCTGGGGAAACTGGACCTGGTCCCTGGGGAAACTGGACCTGGGGCCTGGGGAAACTGGACCTGGGGCCTGGGGAAACTGGACCTGGTCCCTGGGGAAATTGGACCTCGGGTCTGGGGAAACTGGACCTGGGGCCTGGGGAAACTGAATCTGGGGCCTGGGGAAACTGGACCTGGTCCCTGGGGAAACTGGACCTGGGGACTGGGGAAACTGGACCTGGGGCCTGGGGAAACTGGACCTGGGGCCTGGGGGAACTGAACCTGGTCCCTGGGGAAACTGGACCTGGGGAAACTGGACCTGGGGCCTGGGGAATCTGGACCTGGGGTCTGGGGAAACTGGACCTGGTGCCTGGGGAAACTGGACCTGGGGTCTGGGGAAACTGGACCTGGGGCCTGGGGAAACTGGACCTGGGGCCTGGGGAAACAGGACCTGGGGCCTGGGGAAACTGGACCTGGGGCCTGGGGAAACTGCACCTGGGGCCTGGGGAAACTGGACCTGGGGTCTGGGGAAACAGGACCTGGTGCCTGGGGAAACTGGACCTGGGGCCTGGGGAAACTGGACCTGGGGCCTGGGGAAACTGGACCTGGGGCCTGGGGAAACTGGACCTGGGGCCTGGGGAAACAGGACCTGGTGCCTGGGGAAACTGGACCTGGGGCCTGGGGAAACTGGACCTGGGGCCTGGGGAAACTGGACCTGGGGTCTGGGGAAACTGGACCTGGCGCTTGGGGAAACTGGACCTGGGGCCTGGGGAAACTGGAACTGGGGCCTGGGGGAACTGAACCTGGTCCCTGGGGAAACTGGACCTGGGGAAACTGGACCTGGGGTCTGGGGAAACTGGACCTGGGGCCTGGGGAAACTGGACCTGGGGCCTGGGGGAACTGAACCTGGTCCCTGGGGAAACTGGACCTGGGGAAACTGGACCTGGGGTCTGGGGGAACTGGACCTGCGGCCTGGGGGAACTGGACCTGGTCCCTGGGGAAACTGGACCTGGGGTCTGGGGAAACTGGACCTGGTCCCTGGGGAAACTGGACCTGGGGCCTGGGGGAACTGGACCTGGGGTCTGGGGAAACTGGACCTGGGGAAACTGGACCTGGGGCCTGGGGAAACTGGACCTGGTCCCTGGGGAAACTGGACCTGGGGCCTGGGGAAACTGGACCTGGGGAAACTGGACCTGGTCCCTGGGGAAACTGGACCTGGTCCCTGGGGAAACTGGACCTGGGGCCTGGGGAAACTGGACCTGGGGAAACTGGACCTGGGGCCTGGGGAAACTGGACCTGGTCCCTGGGGAAACTGGACCTGGGGCCTGGGGGAACTGGACCTGGGGTCTGGGGAAACTGGACCTGGGGCCTGGGGAAACTGGACCTGGTCCCTGGGGAAACTGGACCTGCGGCCTGGGGGAACTGGACCTGGTCCCTGGGGAAACTGGACCTGGTCCCTGGGGAAACTGGACCTGGGGCCTGGGGAAACTGGACCTGGGGAAACTGGACCTGGGGCCTGGTGAAACTGGACCTGGTCCCTGGGGAAACTGGACCTGGAGCCTGGGGAAACTGGACCTGGGGCCTGGGGAAACTGGACCTGGGGAAACTGGACCTGGTCCCTGGGGAAACTGGACCTGGGGCCTGGGGAAACTGGACCTGGGGCCTGGGGAAACTGGACCTGGTCCCTGGGGAAACTGGACCTGGGGCCTGGGGAAACTGGACCTGGTCCCTGGGGAAACTGGACCTGGTCCCTGGGGAAACTGGACCTGGGGTCTGGGGAAACTGGACCTGGGGCCTGGGGAAACTGGACCTGGGGCCTGGGGAAACTGGACCTGGTCCCTGGGGAAACTGGACCTGGTCCCTGGGGAAACTGGACCTGGGGCCTGGGGAAACTGGACCTGGTCCCTGGGGAAACTGGACCTGGGGCCTGGGGAAACTGGACCTGGGGCCTGGGGAAACTGGACCTGGTCCCTGGGGAAACTGGACCTTGGGCCTGGGGAAACTGGACCTGGTCCCTGGGGAAACTGGACCTGGGGAAACTGGACCTGGTCCCTGGGGAAACTGGACCTGGGGTCTGGGGAAACTGGACCTGGTCCCTGGGGAAACTGGACCTGGGGCCTGGGGAAACTGGACCTGGTCCCTGGGGAAACTGGACCTGGGGAAACTGGACCTGGTCCCTGGGGAAACTGGACCTGGTCCGTGGGGAATCTGGACCTGGTCCGTGGGGAACTGGACCTGGGGTCTGGGGAAACTGGACCTGGGGTCTGGGGAAACTGGACCTGGGGTCTGGGGAAACTGGACCTGGGGTCTGGGGAAACTGGACCTGGGGCCTGGGGAAACTGGACCTGGTCCCTGGGGAAACTGGACCTGGGGCCTGGGGAAACAGGACCTGGTCCCTGGGGAAACTGGACCTGGGGCCTGGGGAAACTGGACCTGGGGAAACTGGACCTGGGGAAACTGGACCTGGTCCCTGGGGAAACTGGACCTGGGGCCTGGGGAAACTGGACCTGGGGCCTGGGGAAACTGGACCTGGTCCCTGGGGAAATTGGACCTCGGGTCTGGGGAAACTGGACCTGGGGCCTGGGGAAACTGAATCTGGGGCCTGGGGAAACTGGACCTGGTCCCTGGGGAAACTGGACCTGGGGCCTGGGGAAACTGGACCTGGGGCCTGGGGAAACTGGACCTGGGGCCTGGGGAAACTGGACCTGGGGCCTGGGGAAACTGGACCTGGGGCCTGGAGAAACTGGACCTGGTCCCTGGGGAAACTGGACCTGGGGCCTGGGGAAACTGGACCTGGGGCCTGGGGAAACTGGACCTGGGGCCTGGGGAAACTGGACCTGGTCCCTGGGGAAACTGGACCTGGTCCCTGGGGAAACTGGACCTGGTCCCTGGGGAAACTGGACCTGGGGCCTAGGGAAACTGGACCTGGTCCCTGGGGAAACTGGACCTGGGGCCTGGGGAAACTGGACCTGGTCCCTGGGGAAACTGGACCTGGGGCCTGGGGAAACTGGACCTGGGGAAACTGGACCTGGGGAAACTGGACCTGGGGCCTGGGGAAACTGGACCTGGGGAAACTGGACCTGGGGCCTAGGGAAACTGGACCTGGTCCCTGGGGAAACTGGACCTGGGGCCTGGGGAAACTGGACCTGGGGAAACTGGACCTGGGGCCTAGGGAAACTGGACCTGGTCCCTGGGGAAACTGGACCTGGGGCCTGGGGAAACTGGACCTGGTCCCTGGGGAAACTGGACCTGGGGCCTGGGGAAACTGGACCTGGGGAAACTGGACCTGGGGAAACTGGACCTGGGGCCTGGGGAAACTGGACCTGGTCCCTGGGGAAACTGGACCTGGGGCCTGGGGAAACTGGACCTGGGGTCTGGGGAAACTGGACCTGGTCCCTGGGGAAACTGGACCTGGTCCCTGGGGAAACTGGACCTGGGGCCTGGGGAAACTGGACCTGGGGCCTGGGGAAACTGGACCTGGTCCCTGGGGAAACTGGACCTGGTGCCTGGGGAAACTGGACCTGGTCCCTGGGGAAACTGGACCTGGGGCCTGGGGAAACTGGACCTGGTCCCTGGGGAAACTGGACCTGGGGAAACTGGACCTGGTCCCTGGGGAAACTGGACCTGGTGCCTGGGGAAACTGGACCTGGTCCCTGGGGAAACTGGACCTGGGGTCTGGGGAAACTGGACCTGGTCCCTGGGGAAATTGGACCTGGGGTCTGGGGAAACTGGACCTGGGGCCTGGAGAAACTGGACCTGGGGCCTGGGGAAACTGGACCTGGGATCTGGGGAAACTGGACCTGGGGAAACTGGACCTGGGGTCTGGGGAAACTGGACCTGGGGAAACTGGACCTGGGGTCTGGGGAAACTGGACCTGGTCCCTGGGGAAACTGGACCTGGTCCCTGGGGAAACTGAACCTGGGGCCTGGGGAAACTGGACCTGGTCCCTGGGGAAACTGGACCTGGTGCCTGGGGAAACTGGACCTGGGGCCTGGGGAAACTGGACCTGGGGCCTGGGGAAACTGGACCTGGGGTCTGGGGAAACTGGACCTGGGGAAACTGGACCTGGGGCCTAGGGAAACTGGACCTGGTCCCTGGGGAAACTGGACCTGGGGCCTGGGGAAACTGGACCTGGTCCCTGTGGAAACTGGACCTGGGGCCTGGGGGAACTGGACCTGGGGCCTGGGGAAACTGGACCTGGTCCCTGGAGAAACTGGAACTGGTCCCTGGGGAAACTGGAGCTGGGGAAACTGGACCTGGGGCCTGGGGAAACTGGACGTGGTCCCTGGGGAAACTGGACCTGGGGCCTGGGGAAACTGGACCTGGTCCCTGGGGAAACTGGACTTGGGGCCTGGGGGAACTGGACCTGGTCCCTGGGGAAACTGGACCTGGGGCCTGGAGAAACTGGACCTGGTCCCTGGGGAAATTGGACCTGGGGTCTGGGGAAACTGGACCTGGGCCTGGGGAAACTGGACCTGGGGCCTGGGGAAACTGGACCTGGTCCGTGGGGAAACTGGACCTGGGGCCTGGGGAAACTGGACCTGGTCCGTGGGGAAACTGGACCTGGTCCGTGGGGAAACTGGACCTGGGGTCTGGGGAAACTGGACCTGGGGCCTCGGGAAACTGGACCTGGTCCGTGGGGAAACTGGACCTGGGGTCTGGGGAAACTGGACCTGGGGCCTGGGGAAACTGGACCTGGTCCCTGGGGAAACTGGACCTGGGGCCTGGGGAAACTGGACCTGGGGCCTGGGGAAACTGGACCTGGGGCCTGGGGAAACTGGACCTGGGGCCTGGGGAAACTGGACCTGGTCCCTGGGGAAACTGGACCTGGGGCCTGGGGAAACTGGACCTGGTCCCTGGGGAAACTGGACCTGGTCCCTGGGGAAACTGGACCTGGGGTCTGGGGAAACTGGACCTGGGGCCTGGGGAAACTGGACCTGGGGTCTGGGGAATCTGGACCTGGGGCCTGGGGAAACAGGACCTGGGGAAACTGGACCTGGGGTCTGGGGAAACTGGACCTGGTCCCTGGGGAAACTGGACCTGGGGCCTGGGGAATCTGGACCTGGGGCCTGGGGAAACAGGACCTGGGGAAACTGGACCTGGTGCCTGGGGAAACTGGACCTGGTCCCTGGGGAAACTGGACCTGGGGTCTGGGGAAACTGGACCTGGTGCCTGGGGAAACTGGACCTGGGGCCTGGGGAAACTGGACCTGGGGCCTGGGGAAACAGGACCTGGTGCCTGGGGAAACTGGACCTGGGGCCTGGGGAAACTGGACCTGGGGCCTGGGGAAACTGGACCTGGGGTCTGGGGAAACTGGACCTGGGGCCTGGGGAAACTGGACCTGGGGCCTGGGGAAACTGGACCTGGGGCCTGGGGAAACTGGACCTGGGGTCTGGGGAAACTGGACCTGGTCCCTGGGGAAACTGGACCTGGGGCCTGGGGAAACTGGACCTGGTCCCTGGGGAAACTGGACCTGGTCCCTGGGGAAACTGGACCTGGGGCCTGGGGAAACTGGACCTGGGGCCTGGGGAAACTGGACCTGGGGTCTGGGGAAACTGGACCTGGTCCCTGGGGAAACTGGACCTGGTCCCTGGGGAAACTGGACCTGGGGCCTGGGGAAACTGGACCTGGTCCCTGGGGAAACTGGACCTGGGGCCTGGGGAAACTGGACCTGGGGCCTGGGGAAACTGGACCTGGTCCCTGGGGAAACTGGACCTGGTCCCTGGGGAAACTGGACCTGGTCCCTGGGGAAACTGGACCTGGTCCCTGGGGAAACTGGACCTGGGGACTGGGGAAACTGGACCTGGGGCCTGGGGAAACTGGACCTGGGGCCTGGGGAAACTGGACCTGGGGACTGGGGAAACTGGACCTGGGGCCTGGGGAAACTGGACCTGGGGCCTGGGGGAACTGAACCTGGTCCCTGGGGAAACTGGACCTGGGGACTGGGGAAACTGGACCTGGGGCCTGGGGAAACTGGACCTGGGGCCTGGGGGAACTGAACCTGGTCCCTGGGGAAACTGGACCTGGGGAAACTGGACCTGGGGCCTGGGGAATCTGGACCTGGGGTCTGGGGAAACTGGACCTGGTGCCTGGGGAAACTGGACCTGGGGTCTGGGGAAACAGGACCTGGTGCCTGGGGAAACTGGACCTGGGGCCTGGGGAAACTGGACCTGGGGCCTGGGGAAACTGGACCTGGGGCCTGGGGAAACTGGACCTGCGGCCTGGGGAAACTGGACCTGGGGTCTGGGGAAACTGGACCTGGTGCCTGGGGAAACTGGACCTGGGGCCTGGGGAAACAGGACCTGGTGCCTGGGGAAACTGGACCTGGGGCCTGGGGAAACTGGACCTGGGGCCTGGGGAAACTGGACCTGGGGTCTGGGGAAACTGGACCTGGCGCATGGGGAAACTGGACCTGGGGCCTGGGGGAACTGGAACTGGGGCCTGGGGGAACTGAACCTGGTCCCTGGGGAAACTGGACCTGGGGAAACTGGACCTGGGGTCTGGGGAAACTGGACCTGGGGCCTGGGGAAACTGGACCTGGGGCCTGGGGGAACTGAACCTGGTCCCTGGGGAAACTGGACCTGGGGAAACTGGACCTGGGGTCTGGGGGAACTGGACCTGCGGCCTGGGGGAACTGGACCTGGTCCCTGGGGAAACTGGACCTGGGGTCTGGGGAAACTGGACCTGGTCCCTGGGGAAACTGGACCTGGGGCCTGGGGGAACTGGACCTGGGGTCTGGGGAAACTGGACCTGGGGAAACTGGACCTGGGGCCTGGGGAAACTGGACCTGGTCCCTGGGGAAACTGGACCTGGGGCCTGGGGAAACTGGACCTGGTCCCTGGGGAAACTGGACCTGGTCCCTGGGGAAACTGGACCTGGGGCCTGGGGAAACTGGACCTGGGGAAACTGGACCTGGGGCCTGGGGAAACTGGACCTGGTCCCTGGGGAAACTGGACCTGGGGCCTGGGGGAACTGGACCTGGGGTCTGGGGAAACTGGACCTGGGGCCTGGGGAAACTGGACCTGGTCCCTGGGGAAACTGGACCTGCGGCCTGGGGGAACTGGACCTGGTCCCTGGGGAAACTGGACCTGGTCCCTGGGGAAACTGGACCTGGGGCCTGGGGAAACTGGACCTGGGGAAACTGGACCTGGGGCCTGGTGAAACTGGACCTGGTCCCTGGGGAAACTGGACCTGGAGCCTGGGGAAACTGGACCTGGGGCCTGGGGAAACTGGACCTGGGGAAACTGGACCTGGTCCCTGGGGAAACTGGACCTGGGGCCTGGGGAAACTGGACCTGGGGCCTGGGGAAACTGGACCTGGTCCCTGGGGAAACTGGACCTGGGGCCTGGGGAAACTGGACCTGGTCCCTGGGGAAACTGGACCTGGTCCCTGGGGAAACTGGACCTGGGGTCTGGGGAAACTGGACCTGGGGCCTGGGGAAACTGGACCTGGGGCCTGGGGAAACTGGACCTGGTCCCTGGTGAAACTGGACCTGGTCCCTGGGGAAACTGGACCTGGGGCCTGGGGAAACTGGACCTGGTCCCTGGGGAAACTGGACCTGGGGCCTGGGGAAACTGGACCTGGGGCCTGGGGAAACTGGACCTGGTCCCTGGGGAAACTGGACCTTGGGCCTGGGGAAACTGGACCTGGTCCCTGGGGAAACTGGACCTGGGGAAACTGGACCTGGTCCCTGGGGAAACTGGACCTGGGGTCTGGGGAAACTGGACCTGGTCCCTGGGGAAACTGGACCTGGGGCCTGGGGAAACTGGACCTGGTCCCTGGGGAAACTGGACCTGGGGAAACTGGACCTGGTCCCTGGGGAAACTGGACCTGGTCCGTGGGGAATCTGGACCTGGTCCGTGGGGAACTGGACCTGGGGTCTGGGGAAACTGGACCTGGGGTCTGGGGAAACTGGACCTGGGGTCTGGGGAAACTGGACCTGGGGTCTGGGGAAACTGGACCTGGGGCCTGGGGAAACTGGACCTGGTCCCTGGGGAAACTGGACCTGGGGTCTGGGGAAACTGGACCTGGTCCCTGGGGAAATTGGACCTGGGGTCTGGGGAAACTGGACCTGGGGCCTGGAGAAACTGGACCTGGGGCCTGGGGAAACTGGACCTGGGGTCTGGGGAAACTGGACCTGGGGCTGGGGAAACTGAACCTGGGGCCTGGGGAAACTGGACCTGGTCCCTGGGGAAACTGGACCTGGTGCCTGGGGAAACTGGACCTGGGGCCTGGGGAAACTGGACCTGGGGTCTGGGGAAACTGGACCTGGGGAAACTGGACCTGGGTCTAGGGAAACTGGACCTGGTCCCTGGGGAAACTGGACCTGGGGCCTGGGGAAACTGGGCCTGGTCCCTGTGGAAACTGGACCTGGGCCTGGGGGAACTGGACCTGGGGCCTGGGGAAACTGGACCTGGTCCCTGGAGAAACTGGAGCTGGGGAAACTGGACCTGGGGCCTGGGGAAACTGGACGTGGTCCCTGGGGAAACTGGACCTGGGGCCTGGGGAAACTGGACCTGGTCCCTGGGGAAACTGGACTTGGGGCCTGGGGGAACTGGACCTGGTCCCTGGGGAAACTGGACCTGGGGCCTGGAGAAACTGGACCTGGTCCCTGGGGAAATTGGACCTGGGGCCTGGGGAAACTGGACCTGGGGAAACTGGACCTGGGGAAACTGGACCTGGGGCCTGGGGAAACTGGACCTGGGGAAACTGGACCTGGGGCCTAGGGAAACTGGACCTGGTCCCTGGGGAAACTGGACCTGGGGCCTGGGGAAACTGGACCTGGGGAAACTGGACCTGGGGCCTAGGGAAACTGGACCTGGTCCCTGGGGAAACTGGACCTGGGGCCTGGGGAAACTGGACCTGGTCCCTGGGGAAACTGGACCTGGGGCCTGGGGAAACTGGACCTGGGGAAACTGGACCTGGGGAAACTGGACCTGGGGCCTGGGGAAACTGGACCTGGTCCCTGGGGAAACTGGACCTGGGGCCTGGGGAAACTGGACCTGGGGAAACTGGACCTGGGGCCTAGGGAAACTGGACCTGGTCCCTGGGGAAACTGGACCTGGGGAAACTGGACCTGGGGCCTGGGGAAACTGGACCTGGGGAAACTGGACCTGGGGCCTAGGGAAACTGGACCTGGTCCCTGGGGAAACTGGACCTGGGGCCTGGGGAAACTGGACCTGGGGAAACTGGACCTGGGGCCTAGGGAAACTGGACCTGGTCCCTGGGGAAACTGGACCTGGGGCCTGGGGAAACTGGACCTGGTCCCTGGGGAAACTGGACCTGGGGCCTGGGGAAACTGGACCTGGGGAAACTGGACCTGGGGAAACTGGACCTGGGGCCTGGGGAAACTGGACCTGGTCCCTGGGGAAACTGGACCTGGGGCCTGGGGAAACTGGACCTGGGGTCTGGGGAAACTGGACCTGGTCCCTGGGGAAACTGGACCTGGGGTCTGGGGAAACTGGACCTGGGGCCTGGGGAAACTGGACCTGGTCCCTGGGGAAACTGGACCTGGTGCCTGGGGAAACTGGACCTGGTCCCTGGGGAAACTGGACCTGGGGCCTGGGGAAACTGGACCTGGTCCCTGGGGAAACTGGACCTGGGGAAACTGGACCTGGTCCCTGGGGAAACTGGACCTGGTGCCTGGGGAAACTGGACCTGGTCCCTGGGGAAACTGGACCTGGGGTCTGGGGAAACTGGACCTGGTCCCTGGGGAAATTGGACCTGGGGTCTGGGGAAACTGGACCTGGGGCCTGGAGAAACTGGACCTGGGGCCTGGGGAAACTGGACCTGGGATCTGGGGAAACTGGACCTGGGGAAACTGGACCTGGGGTCTGGGGAAACTGGACCTGGGGAAACTGGACCTGGGGTCTGGGGAAACTGGACCTGGTCCCTGGGGAAACTGGACCTGGTCCCTGGGGAAACTGAACCTGGGGCCTGGGGAAACTGGACCTGGTCCCTGGGGAAACTGGACCTGGTGCCTGGGGAAACTGGACCTGGGGCCTGGGGAAACTGGACCTGGGGCCTGGGGAAACTGGACCTGGGGTCTGGGGAAACTGGACCTGGGGAAACTGGACCTGGGGCCTAGGGAAACTGGACCTGGTCCCTGGGGAAACTGGACCTGGGGCCTGGGGAAACTGGACCTGGTCCCTGTGGAAACTGGACCTGGGGCCTGGGGGAACTGGACCTGGGGCCTGGGGAAACTGGACCTGGTCCCTGGAGAAACTGGAACTGGTCCCTGGGGAAACTGGAGCTGGGGAAACTGGACCTGGGGCCTGGGGAAACTGGACGTGGTCCCTGGGGAAACTGGACCTGGGGCCTGGGGAAACTGGACCTGGTCCCTGGGGAAACTGGACTTGGGGCCTGGGGGAACTGGACCTGGTCCCTGGGGAAACTGGACCTGGGGCCTGGAGAAACTGGACCTGGTCCCTGGGGAAATTGGACCTGGGGTCTGGGGAAACTGGACCTGGGCCTGGGGAAACTGGACCTGGGGCCTGGGGAAACTGGACCTGGTCCGTGGGGAAACTGGACCTGGGGCCTGGGGAAACTGGACCTGGTCCGTGGGGAAACTGGACCTGGTCCGTGGGGAAACTGGACCTGGGGTCTGGGGAAACTGGACCTGGGGCCTCGGGAAACTGGACCTGGTCCGTGGGGAAACTGGACCTGGGGTCTGGGGAAACTGGACCTGGGGCCTGGGGAAACTGGACCTGGTCCCTGGGGAAACTGGACCTGGGGCCTGGGGAAACTGGACCTGGGGCCTGGGGAAACTGGACCTGGTCCCTGGGGAAAATGGACCTGGGGCCTGGGGAAACTGGACCTGGGGTCTGGGGAAACTGGACCTGGTCCCTGGGGAAACTGGACCTGGTCCCTGGGGAAACTGGACCTGGTCCCTGGGGAAACTGGACCTGGGGCCTGGGGAAACTGGACCTGGGGTCTGGGGAATCTGGACCTGGGGCCTGGGGAAACAGGACCTGGGGAAACTGGACCTGGGGTCTGGGGAAACTGGACCTGGTCCCTGGGGAAACTGGACCTGGGGCCTGGGGAATCTGGACCTGGGGCCTGGGGAAACAGGACCTGGGGAAACTGGACCTGGTGCCTGGGGAAACTGGACCTGGTCCCTGGGGAAACTGGACCTGGGGTCTGGGGAAACTGGACCTGGTGCCTGGGGAAACTGGACCTGGGGCCTGGGGAAACTGGACCTGGGGCCTGGGGAAACAGGACCTGGTGCCTGGGGAAACTGGACCTGGGGCCTGGGGAAACTGGACCTGGGGCCTGGGGAAACTGGACCTGGGGTCTGGGGAAACTGGACCTGGGGCCTGGGGAAACTGGACCTGGGGCCTGGGGAAACTGGACCTGGGGCCTGGGGAAACTGGACCTGGGGTCTGGGGAAACTGGACCTGGTCCCTGGGGAAACTGGACCTGGGGCCTGGGGAAACTGGACCTGGTCCCTGGGGAAACTGGACCTGGTCCCTGGGGAAACTGGACCTGGGGCCTGGGGAAACTGGACCTGGGGCCTGGGGAAACTGGACCTGGTCCCTGGGGAAACTGGACCTGGGGCCTGGGGGAACTGGACCTGGGGTCTGGGGAAACTGGACCTGGGGCCTGGGGAAACTGGACCTGGTCCCTGGGGAAACTGGACCTGCGGCCTGGGGGAACTGGACCTGGTCCCTGGGGAAACTGGACCTGGTCCCTGGGGAAACTGGACCTGGGGCCTGGGGAAACTGGACCTGGGGAAACTGGACCTGGGGCCTGGTGAAACTGGACCTGGTCCCTGGGGAAACTGGACCTGGAGCCTGGGGAAACTGGACCTGGGGCCTGGGGAAACTGGACCTGGGGAAACTGGACCTGGTCCCTGGGGAAACTGGACCTGGGGCCTGGGGAAACTGGACCTGGGGCCTGGGGAAACTGGACCTGGTCCCTGGGGAAACTGGACCTGGGGCCTGGGGAAACTGGACCTGGTCCCTGGGGAAACTGGACCTGGTCCCTGGGGAAACTGGACCTGGGGTCTGGGGAAACTGGACCTGGGGCCTGGGGAAACTGGACCTGGGGCCTGGGGAAACTGGACCTGGTCCCTGGTGAAACTGGACCTGGTCCCTGGGGAAACTGGACCTGGGGCCTGGGGAAACTGGACCTGGTCCCTGGGGAAACTGGACCTGGGGCCTGGGGAAACTGGACCTGGGGCCTGGGGAAACTGGACCTGGTCCCTGGGGAAACTGGACCTTGGGCCTGGGGAAACTGGACCTGGTCCCTGGGGAAACTGGACCTGGGGAAACTGGACCTGGTCCCTGGGGAAACTGGACCTGGGGTCTGGGGAAACTGGACCTGGTCCCTGGGGAAACTGGACCTGGGGCCTGGGGAAACTGGACCTGGTCCCTGGGGAAACTGGACCTGGGGAAACTGGACCTGGTCCCTGGGGAAACTGGACCTGGTCCGTGGGGAATCTGGACCTGGTCCGTGGGGAACTGGACCTGGGGTCTGGGGAAACTGGACCTGGGGTCTGGGGAAACTGGACCTGGGGTCTGGGGAAACTGGACCTGGGGTCTGGGGAAACTGGACCTGGGGCCTGGGGAAACTGGACCTGGTCCCTGGGGAAACTGGACCTGGGGTCTGGGGAAACTGGACCTGGTCCCTGGGGAAATTGGACCTGGGGTCTGGGGAAACTGGACCTGGGGCCTGGAGAAACTGGACCTGGGGCCTGGGGAAACTGGACCTGGGGTCTGGGGAAACTGGACCTGGGGCTGGGGAAACTGAACCTGGGGCCTGGGGAAACTGGACCTGGTCCCTGGGGAAACTGGACCTGGTGCCTGGGGAAACTGGACCTGGGGCCTGGGGAAACTGGACCTGGGGTCTGGGGAAACTGGACCTGGGGAAACTGGACCTGGGTCTAGGGAAACTGGACCTGGTCCCTGGGGAAACTGGACCTGGGGCCTGGGGAAACTGGGCCTGGTCCCTGTGGAAACTGGACCTGGGCCTGGGGGAACTGGACCTGGGGCCTGGGGAAACTGGACCTGGTCCCTGGAGAAACTGGAGCTGGGGAAACTGGACCTGGGGCCTGGGGAAACTGGACGTGGTCCCTGGGGAAACTGGACCTGGGGCCTGGGGAAACTGGACCTGGTCCCTGGGGAAACTGGACTTGGGGCCTGGGGGAACTGGACCTGGTCCCTGGGGAAACTGGACCTGGGGCCTGGAGAAACTGGACCTGGTCCCTGGGGAAATTGGACCTGGGGCCTGGGGAAACTGGACCTGGGGAAACTGGACCTGGGGAAACTGGACCTGGGGCCTGGGGAAACTGGACCTGGGGAAACTGGACCTGGGGCCTAGGGAAACTGGACCTGGTCCCTGGGGAAACTGGACCTGGGGCCTGGGGAAACTGGACCTGGGGAAACTGGACCTGGGGCCTAGGGAAACTGGACCTGGTCCCTGGGGAAACTGGACCTGGGGCCTGGGGAAACTGGACCTGGTCCCTGGGGAAACTGGACCTGGGGCCTGGGGAAACTGGACCTGGGGAAACTGGACCTGGGGAAACTGGACCTGGGGCCTGGGGAAACTGGACCTGGTCCCTGGGGAAACTGGACCTGGGGCCTGGGGAAACTGGACCTGGGGAAACTGGACCTGGGGCCTAGGGAAACTGGACCTGGTCCCTGGGGAAACTGGACCTGGGGAAACTGGACCTGGGGCCTGGGGAAACTGGACCTGGGGAAACTGGACCTGGGGCCTAGGGAAACTGGACCTGGTCCCTGGGGAAACTGGACCTGGGGCCTGGGGAAACTGGACCTGGGGAAACTGGACCTGGGGCCTAGGGAAACTGGACCTGGTCCCTGGGGAAACTGGACCTGGGGCCTGGGGAAACTGGACCTGGTCCCTGGGGAAACTGGACCTGGGGCCTGGGGAAACTGGACCTGGGGAAACTGGACCTGGGGAAACTGGACCTGGGGCCTGGGGAAACTGGACCTGGTCCCTGGGGAAACTGGACCTGGGGCCTGGGGAAACTGGACCTGGGGTCTGGGGAAACTGGACCTGGTCCCTGGGGAAACTGGACCTGGGGTCTGGGGAAACTGGACCTGGGGCCTGGGGAAACTGGACCTGGTCCCTGGGGAAACTGGACCTGGTGCCTGGGGAAACTGGACCTGGTCCCTGGGGAAACTGGACCTGGGGCCTGGGGAAACTGGACCTGGTCCCTGGGGAAACTGGACCTGGGGAAACTGGACCTGGTCCCTGGGGAAACTGGACCTGGTGCCTGGGGAAACTGGACCTGGTCCCTGGGGAAACTAGACCTGGGGTCTGGGGAAACTGGACCTGGTCCCTGGGGAAATTGGACCTGGGGTCTGGGGAAACTGGACCTGGGGCCTGGAGAAACTGGACCTGGGGCCTGGGGAAACTGGACCTGGGATCTGGGGAAACTGGACCTGGGGAAACTGGACCTGGGGTCTGGGGAAACTGGACCTGGGGAAACTGGACCTGGGGTCTGGGGAAACTGGACCTGGTCCCTGGGGAAACTGGACCTGGTCCCTGGGGAAACTGAACCTGGGGCCTGGGGAAACTGGACCTGGTCCCTGGGGAAACTGGACCTGGTGCCTGGGGAAACTGGACCTGGGGCCTGGGGAAACTGGACCTGGGGCCTGGGGAAACTGGACCTGGGGTCTGGGGAAACTGGACCTGGGGAAACTGGACCTGGGGCCTAGGGAAACTGGACCTGGTCCCTGGGGAAACTGGACCTGGGGCCTGGAGAAACTGGACCTGGTCCCTGTGGAAACTGGACCTGGGGCCTGGGGGAACTGGACCTGGGGCCTGGGGAAACTGGGCCTGGTCCCTGGAGAAACTGGAACTGGTCCCTGGGGAAACTGGAGCTGGGGAAACTGGACCTGGGGCCTGGGGAAACTGGACGTGGTCCCTGGGGAAACTGGACCTGGGGCCTGGGGAAACTGGACCTGGTCCCTGGGGAAACTGGACTTGGGGCCTGGGGGAACTGGACCTGGTCCCTGGGGAAACTGGACCTGGGGCCTGGAGAAACTGGACCTGGTCCCTGGGGAAATTGGACCTGGGGTCTGGGGAAACTGGACCTGGGCCTGGGGAAACTGGACCTGGGGCCTGGGGAAACTGGACCTGGTCCGTGGGGAAACTGGACCTGGGGCCTGGGGAAACTGGACCTGGTCCGTGGGGAAACTGGACCTGGTCCGTGGGGAAACTGGACCTGGGGTCTGGGGAAACTGGACCTGGGGCCTCGGGAAACTGGACCTGGTCCGTGGGGAAACTGGACCTGGGGTCTGGGGAAACTGGACCTGGGGCCTGGGGAAACTGGACCTGGTCCCTGGGGAAACTGGACCTGGGGCCTGGGGAAACTGGACCTGGGGCCTGGGGAAACTGGACCTGGTCCCTGGGGAAAATGGACCTGGGGCCTGGGGAAACTGGACCTGGGGTCTGGGGAAACTGGACCTGGTCCCTGGGGAAACTGGACCTGGTCCCTGGGGAAACTGGACCTGGTCCCTGGGGAAACTGGACCTGGGGCCTGGGGAAACTGGACCTGGGGTCTGGGGAATCTGGACCTGGGGCCTGGGGAAACAGGACCTGGGGAAACTGGACCTGGGGTCTGGGGAAACTGGACCTGGTCCCTGGGGAAACTGGACCTGGGGCCTGGGGAATCTGGACCTGGGGCCTGGGGAAACAGGACCTGGGGAAACTGGACCTGGTGCCTGGGGAAACTGGACCTGGTCCCTCGGGAAACTGGACCTGGGGTCTGGGGAAACTGGACCTGGTGCCTGGGGAAACTGGACCTGGGGCCTGGGGAAACTGGACCTGGGGCCTGGGGAAACAGGACCTGGTGCCTGGGGAAACTGGACCTGGGGCCTGGGGAAACTGGACCTGGGGCCTGGGGAAACTGGACCTGGGGTCTGGGGAAACTGGACCTGGGGCCTGGGGAAACTGGACCTGGGGCCTGGGGAAACTGGACCTGGGGCCTGGGGAAACCGGACCTGGGGTCTGGGGAAACTGGACCTGGTCCCTGGGGAAACTGGACCTGGGGCCTGGGGAAACTGGACCTGGTCCCTGGGGAAACTGGACCTGGTCCCTGGGGAAACTGGACCTGGGGCCTGGGGAAACTGGACCTGGGGCCTGGGGAAACTGGACCTGGGGTCTGGGGAAACTGGACCTGGTCCCTGGGGAAACTGGACCTGGTCCCTGGGGAAACTGGACCTGGGGCCTGGGGAAACTGCACCTGGTCCCTGGGGAAACTGGACCTGGGGCCTGGGGAAACTGGACCTGGGGCCTGGGGAAACTGGACCTGGTCCCTGGGGAAACTGGACCTGGTCCCTGGGGAAACTGGACCTGGTCCCTGGGGAAACTGGACCTGGTCCCTGGGGAAACTGGACCTGGGGACTGGGGAAACTGGACCTGGGGCCTGGGGAAACTGGACCTGGGGCCTGGGGAAACTGGACCTGGGGACTGGGGAAACTGGACCTGGGGCCTGGGGAAACTGGACCTGGGGCCTGGGGGAACTGAACCTGGTCCCTGGGGAAACTGGACCTGGGGACTGGGGAAACTGGACCTGGGGCCTGGGGAAACTGGACCTGGGGCCTGGGGGAACTGAACCTGGTCCCTGGGGAAACTGGACCTGGGGAAACTGGACCTGGGGCCTGGGGAATCTGGACCTGGGGTCTGGGGAAACTGGACCTGGTGCCTGGGGAAACTGGACCTGGGGTCTGGGGAAACAGGACCTGGTGCCTGGGGAAACTGGACCTGGGGCCTGGGGAAACTGGACCTGGGGCCTGGGGAAACTGGACCTGGGGCCTGGGGAAACTGGACCTGCGGCCTGGGGAAACTGGACCTGGGGTCTGGGGAAACTGGACCTGGTGCCTGGGGAAACTGGACCTGGGGCCTGGGGAAACAGGACCTGGTGCCTGGGGAAACTGGACCTGGGGCCTGGGGAAACTGGACCTGGGGCCTGGGGAAACTGGACCTGGGGTCTGGGGAAACTGGACCTGGCGCTTGGGGAAACTGGACCTGGGGCCTGGGGGAACTGGAACTGGGGCCTGGGGGAACTGAACCTGGTCCCTGGGGAAACTGGACCTGGGGAAACTGGACCTGGGGTCTGGGGAAACTGGACCTGGGGCCTGGGGAAACTGGACCTGGGGCCTGGGGGAACTGAACCTGGTCCCTGGGGAAACTGGACCTGGGGAAACTGGACCTGGGGTCTGGGGGAACTGGACCTGCGGCCTGGGGGAACTGGACCTGGTCCCTGGGGAAACTGGACCTGGGGTCTGGGGAAACTGGACCTGGTCCCTGGGGAAACTGGACCTGGGGCCTGGGGGAACTGGACCTGGGGTCTGGGGAAACTGGACCTGGGGAAACTGGACCTGGGGCCTGGGGAAACTGGACCTGGTCCCTGGGGAAACTGGACCTGGGGCCTGGGGAAACTGGACCTGGGGAAACTGGACCTGGTCCCTGGGGAAACTGGACCTGGTCCCTGGGGAAACTGGACCTGGGGCCTGGGGAAACTGGACCTGGGGAAACTGGACCTGGGGCCTGGGGAAACTGGACCTGGTCCCTGGGGAAACTGGACCTGGGGCCTGGGGGAACTGGACCTGGGGTCTGGGGAAACTGGACCTGGGGCCTGGTGAAACTGGACCTGGTCCCTGGGGAAACTGGACCTGCGGCCTGGGGGAACTGGACCTGGTCCCTGGGGAAACTGGACCTGGTCCCTGGGGAAACTGGACCTGGGGCCTGGGGAAACTGGACCTGGGGAAACTGGACCTGGGGCCTGGTGAAACTGGACCTGGTCCCTGGGGAAACTGGACCTGGAGCCTGGGGAAACTGGACCTGGGGCCTGGGGAAACTGGACCTGGGGAAACTGGACCTGGTCCCTGGGGAAACTGGACCTGGGGCCTGGGGAAACTGGACCTGGGGCCTGGGGAAACTGGACCTGGTCCCTGGGGAAACTGGACCTGGGGCCTGGGGAAACTGGACCTGGTCCCTGGGGAAACTGGACCTGGTCCCTGGGGAAACTGGACCTGGGGTCTGGGGAAACTGGACCTGGGGCCTGGGGAAACTGGACCTGGGGCCTGGGGAAACTGGACCTGGTCCCTGGTGAAACTGGACCTGGTCCCTGGGGAAACTGGACCTGGGGCCTGGGGAAACTGGACCTGGTCCCTGGGGAAACTGGACCTGGGGCCTGGGGAAACTGGACCTGGGGCCTGGGGAAACTGGACCTGGTCCCTGGGGAAACTGGACCTTGGGCCTGGGGAAACTGGACCTGGTCCCTGGGGAAACTGGACCTGGGGAAACTGGACCTGGTCCCTGGGGAAACTGGACCTGGGGTCTGGGGAAACTGGACCTGGTCCCTGGGGAAACTGGACCTGGGGCCTGGGGAAACTGGACCTGGTCCCTGGGGAAACTGGACCTGGTCCGTGGGGAATCTGGACCTGGTCCGTGGGGAACTGGACCTGGGGTCTGGGGAAACTGGACCTGGGGTCTGGGGAAACTGGACCTGGGGTCTGGGGAAACTGGACCTGGGGTCTGGGGAAACTGGACCTGGGGCCTGGGGAAACTGGACCTGGTCCCTGGGGAAACTGGACCTGGGGTCTGGGGAAACTGGACCTGGTCCCTGGGGAAATTGGACCTGGGGTCTGGGGAAACTGGACCTGGGGCCTGGAGAAACTGGACCTGGGGCCTGGGGAAACTGGACCTGGGGTCTGGGGAAACTGGACCTGGGGCTGGGGAAACTGAACCTGGGGCCTGGGGAAACTGGACCTGGTCCCTGGGGAAACTGGACCTGGTGCCTGGGGAAACTGGACCTGGGGCCTGGGGAAACTGGACCTGGGGTCTGGGGAAACTGGACCTGGGGAAACTGGACCTGGGTCTAGGGAAACTGGACCTGGTCCCTGGGGAAACTGGACCTGGGGCCTGGGGAAACTGGGCCTGGTCCCTGTGGAAACTGGACCTGGGCCTGGGGGAACTGGACCTGGGGCCTGGGGAAACTGGACCTGGTCCCTGGAGAAACTGGAACTGGTCCCTGGAGAAACTGGAGCTGGGGAAACTGGACCTGGGGCCTGGGGAAACTGGACGTGGTCCCTGGGGAAACTGGACCTGGGGCCTGGGGAAACTGGACCTGGTCCCTGGGGAAACTGGACTTGGGGCCTGGGGGAACTGGACCTGGTCCCTGGGGAAACTGGACCTGGGGCCTGGAGAAACTGGACCTGGTCCCTGGGGAAATTGGACCTGGGGTCTGGGGAAACTGGACCTGGGGCCTGGGGAAACTGGATCTGGGGAAACTGGACCTGGGGAAACTGGACCTGGGGCCTGGGGAAACTGGACCTGGGGAAACTGGACCTGGGGCCTAGGGAAACTGGACCTGGTCCCTGGGGAAACTGGACCTGGGGCCTGGGGAAACTGGACCTGGGGAAACTGGACCTGGGGCCTAGGGAAACTGGACCTGGTCCCTGGGGAAACTGGACCTGGGGCCTGGGGAAACTGGACCTGGTCCCTGGGGAAACTGGACCTGGGGCCTGGGGAAACTGGACCTGGGGAAACTGGACCTGGGGAAACTGGACCTGGGGCCTGGGGAAACTGGACCTGGTCCCTTGGGAAACTGGACCTGGGGCCTGGGGAACCTGGACCCTGGGTCTGGGGAAACTGGACCTGGTCCCTGGGGAAACTGGACCTGGGGTCTGGGGAAACTGGACCTGGGGCCTGGGGAAACTGGACCTGGTCCCTGGGGAAACTGGACCTGGTGCCTGGGGAAACTGGACCTGGTCCCTGGGGAAACTGGACCTGGGGCCTGGGGAAACTGGACCTGGTCCCTGGGGAAACTGGACCTGGGGTCTGGGGAAACTGGACCTGGTCCCTGGGGAAATTGGACCTGGGGTCTGGGGAAACTGGACCTGGGGCCTGGAGAAACTGGACCTGGGGCCTGGGGAAACTGGACCTGGGGTCTGGGGAAACTGGACCTGGGGCTGGGGAAACTGAACCTGGGGCCTGGGGAAACTGGACCTGGTCCCTGGGGAAACTGGACCTGGTGCCTGGGGAAACTGGACCTGGGGCCTGGGGAAACTGGACCTGGGGTCTGGGGAAACTGGACCTGGGGAAACTGGATCTGGGGCCTAGGGAAACTGGACCTGGTCCCTGGGGAAACTGGACCTGGGGCCTGGGGAAACTGGACCTGGTCCCTGTGGAAACTGGACCTGGGGCCTGGGGGAACTGGACCTGGGGCCTGGGGAAACTGGACCTGGTCCCTGGAGAAACTGGAACTGGTCCCTGGGGAAACTGGAGCTGGGGAAACTGGACCTGGGGCCTGGGGAAACTGGACGTGGTCCCTGGGGAAACTGGACCTGGGGCCTGGGGAAACTGGACCTGGTCCCTGGGGAAACTGGACTTGGGGCCTGGGGGAACTGGACCTGGTCCCTGGGGAAACTGGACCTGGGGCCTGGAGAAACTGGACCTGGTCCCTGGGGAAATTGGACCTGGGGTCTGGGGAAACTGGACCTGGGGCCTGGGGAAACTGGACCTGGGGCCTGGGGAAACTGGACCTGGTCCGTGGGGAAACTGGACCTGGTCCGTGGGGAAACTGGACCTGGTCCGTGGGGAAACTGGACCTGGGGTCTGGGGAAACTGGACCTGGGGCCTCGGGAAACTGGACCTGGTCCGTGGGGAAACTGGACCTGGGGTCTGGGGAAACTGGACCTGGGGCCTGGGGAAACTGGACCTGGGGCCTGGGGAAACTGGACCTGGTCCCTGGGGAAACTGGACCTGGGGCCTGGGGAAACTGGACCTGGGGCCTGGGGAAACTGGACCTGGTCCCTGGGGAAACTGGACCTGGGGCCTGGGGAAACTGGACCTGGGGTCTGGGGAAACTGGACCTGGTCCCTGGGGAAACTGGACCTGGTCCCTGGGGAAACTGGACCTGGGGTCTGGGGAAACTGGACCTGGGGCCTGGGGAAACTGGACCTGGGGCCTGGGGGAACTGGACCTGGTCCCTGGGGAAACTGGACCTGGGGTCTGGGGAAACTGGACCTGGGGCCTGGGGAAACTGGACCTGGGGCCTGGGGGAACTGAACCTGGTCCCTGGGGAAACTGGACCTGGTCCCTGGGGAAACTGGACCTGGGGTCTGGGGAAACTGGACCTGGGGCCTGGGGAAACTGGACCTGGGGCCTGGGGAAACTGGACCTGGGGCCTGGGGAATCTGGACCTGGGGCCTGGGGAAACAGGACCTGGTGCCTGGGGAAACTGGACCTGGGGCCTGGGGAATCTGGACCTGGGGCCTGGGGAAACAGGACCTGGTGCCTGGGGAAACTGGACCTGGTCCCTGGGGAAACTGGACCTGGGGTCTGGGGAAACTGGACCTGGTGCCTGGGGAAACTGGACCTGGGGCCTGGGGAAACTGGACCTGGGGCCTGGGGAAACAGGACCTGGTGCCTGGGGAAACTGGACCTGGGGCCTGGGGAAACTGGACCTGGGGCCTGGGGAAACTGGACCTGGGGTCTGGGGAAACTGGATCTGGGGCCTGGGGAAACTGGACCTGGGGCCTGGGGAAACTGGACCTGGGGTCTGGGGAAACTGGACCTGGTCCCTGGGGAAACTGGACCTGGGGCCTGGGGAAACTGGACCTGGTCCCTGGGGAAACTGGACCTGGTCCCTGGGGAAACTGGACCTGGGGCCTGGGGAAACTGGACCTGGGGCCTGGGGAAACTGGACCTGGGGTCTGGGGAAACTGGACCTGGTCCCTGGGGAAACTGGACCTGGTCCCTGGGGAAACTGGACCTGGGGCCTGGGGAAACTGGACCTGGGGTCTGGGGAAACTGGACCTGGGGCCTGGGGAAACTGGACCTGGGGCCTGGGGAAACTGGACCTGGTCCCTGGGGAAACTGGACCTGGTCCCTGGGGAAACTGGACCTGGGGCCTGGGGAAACTGGACCTGGGGTCTGGGGAAACTGGACCTGGTCCCTGGGGAAACTGGACCTGGGGACTGGGGAAACTGGACCTGGGGCCTGGGGAAACTGGACCTGGGGCCTGGGGGAACTGAACCTGGTCCCTGGGGAAACTGGACCTGGGGAAACTGGACCTGGGGTCTGGGGAAACTGGACCTGGGGCCTGGGGAAACTGGACCTGGGGCCTGGGGGAACTGAACCTGGTCCCTGGGGAAACTGGACCTGGGGAAACTGGACCTGGGGTCTGGGGGAACTGGACCTGCGGCCTGGGGGAACTGGACCTGGTCCCTGGGGAAACTGGACCTGGGGTCTGGGGAAACTGGACCTGGTCCCTGGGGAAACTGGACCTGGGGCCTGGGGGAACTGGACCTGGGGTCTGGGGAAACTGGACCTGGGGAAACTGGACCTGGGGCCTGGGGAAACTGGACCTGGTCCCTGGGGAAACTGGACCTGGGGCCTGGGGAAACTGGACCTGGGGAAACTGGACCTGGTCCCTGGGGAAACTGGACCTGGTCCCTGGGGAAACTGGACCTGGGGCCTGGGGAAACTGGACCTGGAGCCTGGGGAAACTGGACCTGGGGAAACTGGACCTGGGGCCTGGGGAAACTGGACCTGGTCCCTGGGGAAACTGGACCTGGGGCCTGGGGGAACTGGACCTGAGGTCTGGGGAAACTGGACCTGGGGCCTGGGGAAACTGGACCTGGTCCCTGGGGAAACTGGACCTGCGGCCTGGGGGAACTGGACCTGGTCCCTGGGGAAACTGGACCTGGTCCCTGGGGAAACTGGACCTGGGGCCTGGGGAAACTGGACCTGGGGAAACTGGACCTGGTCCCTGGGGAAACTGGACCTGGGGCCTGGGGAAACTGGACCTGGTCCCTGGGGAAACTGGACCTGGGGCCTGGGGAAACTGGACCTGGGGCCTGGTGAAACTGGACCTGGTCCCTGGGGAAACTGGACCTGGAGCCTGGGGAAACTGGACCTGGGGCCTGGGGAAACTGGACCTGGTCCCTGGGGAAACTGGACCTGGGGCCTGGGGAAACTGGACCTGGTCCCTGGGGAAACTGGACCTGGTCCCTGGGGAAACTGGATCTGGTCCCTGGGGAAACTGGATCTGGTCCCTGGGGAAACTGGACCTGGTCCCTGGGGAAACTGGACCTGGTCCCTGGGGAAACTGGACCTGGGGCCTGGGGAAACTGGACCTGGTCCCTGGGGAAACTGGACCTGGTCCCTGGGGAAACTGGACCTGGGGCCTGGGGAAACTGGACCTGGTCCCTGGGGAAACTGGACCTGGTCCCTGGGGAAACTGGACCTGGTCCCTGGGGAAACTGGACCTGGTCCCTGGGGAAACTGGACCTGGGGCCTGGGGAAACTGGACCTGGGGCCTGGGGAAACTGGACCTGGGGCCTGGGGAAACTGGACCTGGTCCCTGGGGAAACTGGACCTTGGGCCTGGGGAAACTGGACCTGGTCCCTGGGGAAACTGGACCTGGGGAAACTGGACCTGGTCCCTGGGGAAACTGGACCTGGGGTCTGGGGAAACTGGACCTGGTCCCTGGGGAAACTGGACCTGGGGCCTGGGGAAACTGGACCTGGTCCCTGGGGAAACTGGACCTGGTCCGTGGGGAAACTGGACCTGGTCCGTGGGGAACTGGACCTGGGGTCTGGGGAAACTGGACCTGGGGTCTGGGGAAACTGGACCTGGGGTCTGGGGAAACTGGACCTGGGGCCTGGGGAAACTGGACCTGGTCCCTGGGGAAACTGGACCTGGGGTCTGGGGAAACTGGACCTGGTCCCTGGGGAAATTGGACCTGGGGTCTGGGGAAACTGGACCTGGGGCCTGGAGAAACTGGACCTGGGGCCTGGGGAAACTGGACCTGGGGTCTGGGGAAACTGGACCTGGGGCCTGGGGAAACTGGACCTGGTCCCTGGGGAAACTGGACCTGGTGCCTGGGGAAACTGGACCTGGGGCCTGGGGAAACTGGACCTGGGGTCTGGGGAAACTGGACCTGGGGAAACTGGACCTGGGTCTAGGGAAACTGGACCTGGTCCCTGGGGAAACTGGACCTGGGGCCTGGGGAAACTGGACCTGGTCCCTGTGGAAACTGGACCTGGGCCTGGGGGAACTGGACCTGGGGCCTGGGGAAACTGGACCTGGTCCCTGGAGAAACTGGAACTGGTCCCTGGAGAAACTGGAGCTGGGGAAACTGGACCTGGGGCCTGGGGAAACTGGACGTGGTCCCTGGGGAAACTGGACCTGGGGCCTGGGGAAACTGGACCTGGTCCCTGGGGAAACTGGACTTGGGGCCTGGGGGAACTGGACCTGGTCCCTGGGGAAACTGGACCTGGGGCCTGGAGAAACTGGACCTGGTCCCTGGGGAAATTGGACCTGGGGTCTGGGGAAACTGGACCTGGGGCCTGGGGAAACTGGACCTGGGGCCTGGGGAAACTGGACCTGGTCCGTGGGGAAACTGGACCTGGGGCCTGGGGAAACTGGACCTGGTCCGTGGGGAAACTGGACCTGGTCCGTGGGGAAACTGGACCTGGGGTCTGGGGAAACTGGACCTGGGGCCTGGGGAAACTGGACCTGGTCCGTGGGGAAACTGGACCTGGGGTCTGGGGAAACTGGACCTGGGGCCTGGGGAAACTGGACCTGGTCCCTGGGGAAACTGGACCTGGGGCCTGGGGAAACTGGACCTGGGGCCTGGGGAAACTGGACCTGGTCCCTGGGGAAACTGGACCTGGGGCCTGGGGAAACTGGACCTGGGGTCTGGGGAAACTGGACCTGGTCCCTGGGGAAACTGGACCTGGTCCCTGGGGAAACTGGACCTGGTCCCTGGGGAAACTGGACCTGGGGTCTGGGGAAACTGGACCTGGGGCCTGGGGAAACTGGACCTGGGGTCTGGGGAATCTGGACCTGGGGCCTGGGGAAACTGGACCTGGGGAAACTGGACCTGGGGTCTGGGGAAACTGGACCTGGTCCGTGGGGAAACTGGACCTGGTCCGTGGGGAAACTGGACCTGGGGTCTGGGGAAACTGGACCTGGGGCCTGGGGAAACTGGACCTGGTCCCTGGGGAAACTGGACCTGGGGCCTGGGGAAACTGGACCTGGTCCCTGGGGAAACTGGACCTGGTCCCTGGGGAAACTGGACCTGGGGCCTGGGGAAACTGGACCTGGTCCCTGGGGAAACTGGACCTGGGGAAACTGGACCTGGTCCCTGGGGAAACTGGACCTGGTCCGTGGGGAATCTGGACCTGGTCCGTGGGGAACTGGACCTGGGGTCTGGGGAAACTGGACCTGGGGTCTGGGGAAACTGGACCTGGGGTCTGGGGAAACTGGACCTGGGGCCTGGGGAAACTGGACCTGGTCCCTGGGGAAACTGGACCTGGGGTCTGGGGAAACTGGACCTGGTCCCTGGGGAAATTGGACCTGGGGTCTGGGGAAACTGGACCTGGGGCCTGGAGAAACTGGACCTGGGGCCTGGGGAAACTGGACCTGGGGTCTGGGGAAACTGGACCTGGGGCTGGGGAAACTGAACCTGGGGCCTGGAGAAACTGGACCTGGGGTCTGGGGAAACTGGACCTGGGGAAACTGGACCTGGGTCTAGGGAAACTGGACGTGGTCCCTGGGGAAACTGGACCTGGGGCCTGGGGAAACTGGACCTGGTCCCTGTGGAAACTGGAACTGGGCCTGGGGGAACTGGACCTGGGGCCTGGGGAAACTGGACCTGGTCCCTGGAGAAACTGGAACTGGTCCCTGGAGAAACTGGAGCTGGGGAAACTGGACCTGGGGCCTGGGGAAACTGGACGTGGTCCCTGGGGAAACTGGACCTGGGGCCTGGGGAAACTGGACCTGGTCCCTGGGGAAACTGGACTTGGGGCCTGGGGGAACTGGACCTGGTCCCTGTGGAAACTGGACCTGGGGCCTGGAGAAACTGGACCTGGTCCCTGGGGAAATTGGACCTGGGGTCTGGGGAAACTGGACCTGGGGCCTGGGGAAACTGGACCTGGGGAAACTGGACCTGGGGAAACTGGACCTGGGGCCTGGGGAAACTGGACCTGGGGAAACTGGACCTGGGGCCTAGGGAAACTGGACCTGGTCCCTGGGGAAACTGGACCTGGGGCCTGGGGAAACTGGACCTGGGGAAACTGGACCTGGGGCCTAGGGAAACTGGACCTGGTCCCTGGGGAAACTGGACCTGGGGCCTGGGGAAACTGGACCTGGTCCCTGGGGAAACTGGACCTGGGGCCTGGGGAAACTGGACCTGGGGAAACTGGACCTGGGGAAACTGGACCTGGGGCCTGGGGAAACTGGACCTGGTCCCTGGGGAAACTGGACCTGGGGCCTGGGGAAACTGGACCTGGTCCCTGGGGAAACTGGACCTGGTGCCTGGGGAAACTGGACCTGGTCCCTGGGGAAACTGGACCTGGGGCCTGGGGAAACTGGACCTGGTCCCTGGGGAAACTGGACCTGGGGTCTGGGGAAACTGGACCTGGTCCCTGGGGAAATTGGACCTGGGGTCTGGGGAAACTGGACCTGGGGCCTGGAGAAACTGGACCTGGGGCCTGGGGAAACTGGACCTGGGGTCTGGGGAAACTGGACCTGGGGCTGGGGAAACTGAACCTGGGGCCTGGGGAAACTGGACCTGGGGTCTGGGGAAACTGGACCTGGGGCCTGGGGAAACTGGACCTGGGGTCTGGGGAAACTGGACCTGGGGAAACTGGACCTGGGGCCTAGGGAAACTGGACCTGGTCCCTGGGGAAACTGGAGGTGGGTCCTGGGGAAACTGGACCTGGTCCCTGTGGAAACTGGACCTGGGGCCTGGGGGAACTGGACCTGGGGCCTGGGGAAACTGGACCTGGTCCCTGGAGTAACTGGAACTGGTCCCTGGGGAAACTGGAGCTGGGGAAACTGGACCTGGGGCCTGGGGAAACTGGACCTGGTCCCTGGGGAAACTGGACTTGGGGCCTGGGGGAACTGGACCTGGTCCCTGGGGAAACTGGACCTGGGGCCTGGAGAAACTGGGCCTGGTCCCTGGGGAAATTGGACCTGGGGTCTGGGGAAACTGGACCTGGGGCCTGGGGAAACTGGACCTGGGGCCTGGGGAAACTGGACCTGGTCCGTGGGGAAACTGGACCTGGGGCCTGGGGAAACTGGACCTGGTCCGTGGGGAAACTGGACCTGGTCCGTGGGGAAACTGGACCTGGGGTCTGGGGAAACTGGACCTGGGGCCTCGGGAAACTGGACCTGGTCCGTGGGGAAACTGGACCTGGGGTCTGGGGAAACTGGACCTGGGGCCTGGGGAAACTGGACCTGGTCCCTGGGGAAACTGGACCTGGGGCCTGGGGAAACTGGACCTGGGGCCTGGGGAAACTGGACCTGGTCCCTGGGGAAACTGGACCTGGGGCCTGGGGAAACTGGACCTGGTCCCTGGGGAAACTGGACCTGGTCCCTGGGGAAACTGGACCTGGTCCCTGGGGAAACTGGACCTGGGGTCTGGGGAAACTGGACCTGGGGCCTGGGGAAACTGGACCTGGGGTCTGGGGAATCTGGACCTGGGGCCTGGGGAAACAGGACCTGGGGAAACTGGACCTGGGGTCTGGGGAAACTGGACCTGGTCCCTGGGGAAACTGGACCTGGGGCCTGGGGAATCTGGACCTGGGGCCTGGGGAAACAGGACCTGGTGCCTGGGGAAACTGGACCTGGTCCCTGGGGAAACTGGACCTGGGGTCTGGGGAAACTGGACCTGGTCCCTGGGGAAACTGGACCTGGGGTCTGGGGAAACTGGACCTGGGGCCTGGGGAAACTGGACCTGGGGCCTGGGGAAACTGGACCTGGGGTCTGGGGAAACTGGATCTGGGGCCTGGGGAAACTGGACCTGGGGCCTGGGGAAACTGGACCTGGGGTCTGGGGAAACTGGACCTGGTCCCTGGGGAAACTGGACCTGGGGCCTGGGGAAACTGGACCTGGTCCCTGGGGAAACTGGACCTGGTCCCTGGGGAAACTGGACCTGGGGCCTGGGGAAACTGGACCTGGGGCCTGGGGAAACTGGACCTGGGGTCTGGGGAAACTGGACCTGGTCCCTGGGGAAACTGGACCTGGTCCCTGGGGAAACTGGACCTGGGGCCTGGGGAAACTGGACCTGGGGCCTGGGGAAAGTGGACCTGGTCCCTGGGGAAACTGGACCTGGTCCCTGGGGAAACTGGACCTGGTCCCTGGGGAAACTGGACCTGGGGCCTGGGGAAACTGGACCTGGGGAAACTGGACCTGGGGCCTGGGGAAACTGGACCTGGGGCCTGGGGAAACTGGACCTGGTCCCTGGGGAAACTGGACCTGGTCCCTGGGGAAACTGGACCTGGTCCCTGGGGAAACTGGACCTGGGGTCTGGGGAAACTGGACCTGGGGTCTGGGGAAACTGGACCTGGTCCCTGGGGAAACTGGACCTGGGGACTGGGGAAACTGGACCTGGGGCCTGGGGAAACTGGACCTGGGGCCTGGGGAAACTGGACCTGGGGTCTGGGGAATCTGGACCTGGGGCCTGGGGAAACAGGACCTGGGGAAACTGGACCTGGGGTCTGGGGAAACTGGACCTGGTCCCTGGGGAAACTGGACCTGGGGCCTGGGGAATCTGGACCTGGGGCCTGGGGAAACAGGACCTGGTGCCTGGGGAAACTGGACCTGGGGTCTGGGGAAACTGGACCTGGTGCCTGGGGAAACTGGACCTGGGGCCTGGGGAAACTGGACCTGGGGCAACAGGACCTGGTGCCTGGGGAAACTGGACCTGGGGCCTGGGGAAACTGGACCTGGGGTCTGGGGAAACTGGATCTGGGGCCTGGGGAAACTGGACCTGGGGCCTGGGGAAACTGGACCTGGGGTCTGGGGAAACTGGACCTGGTCCCTGGGGAAACTGGACCTGGGGCCTGGGGAAACTGGACCTGGTCCCTGGGGAAACTGGACCTGGTCCCTGGGGAAACTGGACCTGGGGCCTGGGGAAACTGGACCTGGGGCCTGGGGAAACTGGACCTGGGGTCTGGGGAAACTGGACCTGGTCCCTGGGGAAACTGGACCTGGTCCCTGGGGAAACTGGACCTGGGGCCTGGGGAAACTGGACCTGGGGCCTGGGGAAAGTGGACCTGGTCCCTGGGGAAACTGGACCTGGTCCCTGGGGAAACTGGACCTGGTCCCTGGGGAAACTGGACCTGGGGCCTGGGGAAACTGGACCTGGGGAAACTGGACCTGGGGCCTGGGGAAACTGGACCTGGGGCCTGGGGAAACTGGACCTGGTCCCTGGGGAAACTGGACCTGGTCCCTGGGGAAACTGGACCTGGGGCCTGGGGAAACTGGACCTGGGGTCTGGGGAAACTGGACCTGGTCCCTGGGGAAACTGGACCTGGGGACTGGGGAAACTGGACCTGGGGCCTGGGGAAACTGGACCTGGGGCCTGGGGGAACTGAACCTGGTCCCTGGGGAAACTGGACCTGGGGAAACTGGACCTGGGGCCTGGGGAATCTGGACCTGGGGTCTGGGGAAACTGGACCTGGTGCCTGGGGAAACTGGACCTGGGGTCTGGGGAAACAGGACCTGGGGAAACTGGACCTGGTGCCTGGGGAAACTGGACCTGGGGTCTGGGGAAACTGGACCTGGTGCCTGGGGAAACTGGACCTGGGGCCTGGGGAAACAGGACCTGGTGCCTGGGGAAACTGGACCTGGGGCCTGGAGAAACTGGACCTGGGGCCTGGGGAAACTGGACCTGGGGTCTGGGGAAACTGGACCTGGCGCTTGGGGAAACTGGACCTGGGGCCTGGGGAAACTGGACCTGGGGCCTGGGGGAACTGAACCTGGTCCCTGGGGAAACTGGACCTGGGGAAACTGGACCTGGGGTCTGGGGAAACTGGACCTGGGGCCTGGGGAAACTGGACCTGGGGCCTGGGGGAACTGAACCTGGTCCCTGGGGAAACTGGACCTGGGGAAACTGGACCTGGGGTCTGGGGGAACTGGACCTGGTCCCTGGGGAAACTGGACCTGGGGCCTGGGGGAACTGGACCTGGGGTCTGGGGAAACTGGACCTGGGGAAACTGGACCTGGGGCCTGGGGAAACTGGACCTGGTCCCTGGGGAAACTGGACCTGGGGCCTGGGGAAACTGGACCTGGGGAAACTGGACCTGGTCCCTGGGGAAACTGGACCTGGTCCCTGGGGAAACTGGACCTGGGGCCTGGGGAAACTGGACCTGGGGAAACTGGACCTGGTCCCTGGGGAAACTGGACCTGGTCCCTGGGGAAACTGGACCTGGGGCCTGGGGAAACTGGACCTGGAGCCTGGGGAAACTGGACCTGGGGAAACTGGACCTGGGGCCTGGGGAAAGTGGACCTGGTCCCTGGGGAAACTGGACCTGGGGTCTGGGGAAACTGGACCTGGGGCCTGGGGAAACTGGACCTGGTCCCTGGGGAAACTGGACCTGCGGCCTGGGGGAACTGGACCTGGTCCCTGGGGAAACTGGACCTGGTCCCTGGGGAAACTGGACCTGGGGAAACTGGACCTGGTCCCTGGGGAAACTGGACCTGGGGCCTGGGGAAACTGGACCTGGTCCCTGGGGAAACTGGACCTGGGGCCTGGGGAAACTGGACCTGGGGCCTGGTGAAACTGGACCTGGTCCCTGGGGAAACTGGACCTGGAGCCTGGGGAAACTGGACCTGGGGCCTGGGGAAACTGGACCTGGGGAAACTGGACCTGGGGCCTGGGGAAACTGGACCTGGGGCCTGGGGAAACTGGACCTGGTCCCTGGGGAAACTGGACCTGGGGCCTGGGGAAACTGGACCTGGGGTCTGGGGAAACTGGACCTGGGGTCTGGGGAAACTGGACCTGGGGCCTGGAGAAACTGGACCTGGGGCCTGGGGAAACTGGACCTGGTCCCTGGGGAAACTGGACCTGGTCCCTGGGGAAACTGGACCTGGTCCCTGGGGTAACTGGACCTGGGGCCTGGGGAAACTGGACCTGGTCCCTGGGGAAACTGGACCTGTGGCCTGGGGAAACTGGACCTGGGGCCTGGGGAAACTGGACCTGGGGCCTGGGGAAACTGGACCTGGTCCCTGGGGAAACTGGACCTTGGGCCTGGGGAAACTGGACCTGGTCCCTGGGGAAACTGGACCTGGGGAAACTGGACCTGGTCCCTGGGGAAACTGGACCTGGGGTCTGGGGAAACTGGACCTGGTCCCTGGGGAAACTGGACCTGGGGCCTGGGGAAACTGGACCTGGTCCCTGGGGAAACTGGACCTGGGGAAACTGGACCTGGTCCCTGGGGAAACTGGACCTGGTCCGTGGGGAAACTGGACCTGGTCCGTGGGGAACTGGACCTGGGGTCTGGGGAAACTGGACCTGGGGTCTGGGGAAACTGGACCTGGGGTCTGGGGAAACTGGACCTGGGGCCTGGGGAAACTGGACCTGGTCCCTGGGGAAACTGGACCTGGGGTCTGGGGAAACTGGACCTGGTCCCTGGGGAAATTGGACCTGGGGTCTGGGGAAACTGGACCTGGGGCCTGGAGAAACTGGACCTGGGGCCTGGGGAAACTGGACCTGGGGTCTGGGGAAACTGGACCTGGGGCTGGGGAAACTGAACCTGGGGCCTGGGGAAACTGGACCTGGTCCCTGGGGAAACTGGACCTGGTGCCTGGGGAAACTGGACCTGGGGCCTGGGGAAACTGGACCTGGTCCCTGGGGAAACTGGACCTGGGGTCTGGGGAAACTGGACCTGGGGAAACTGGACCTGGGTCTAGGGAAACTGGACCTGGTCCCTGGGGAAACTGGACCTGGGGCCTGGGGAAACTGGACCTGGTCCCTGTGGAAACTGGACCTGGGCCTGGGGGAACTGGACCTGGGGCCTGGGGAAACTGGACCTGGTCCCTGGAGAAACTGGAACTGGTCCCTGGAGAAACTGGAGCTGGGGAAACTGGACCTGGGGCCTGGGGAAACTGGACGTGGTCCCTGGGGAAACTGGACCTGGGGCCTGGGGAAACTGGACCTGGTCCCTGGGGAAACTGGACTTGGGGCCTGGGGGAACTGGACCTGGTCCCTGGGGAAACTGGACCTGGGGCCTGGAGAAACTGGACCTGGTCCCAGGGGAAATTGGACCTGGGGTCTGGGGAAACTGGACCTGGGGCCTGGGGAAACTGGACCTGGGGCCTGGGGAAACTGGACCTGGTCCGTGGGGAAACTGGACCTGGGGCCTGGGGAAACTGGACCTGGTCCGTGGGGAAACTGGACCTGGTCCGTGGGGAAACTGGACCTGGGGTCTGGGGAAACTGGACCTGGGGCCTGGGGAAACTGGACCTGGTCCGTGGGGAAACTGGACCTGGGGTCTGGGGAAACTGGACCTGGGGCCTGGGGAAACTGGACCTGGTCCCTGGGGAAACTGGACCTGGTCCCTGGGGAAACTGGACCTGGGGCCTGGGGAAACTGGACCTGGTCCCTGGGGAAACTGGACCTGGGGCCTGGGGAAACTGGACCTGGGGTCTGGGGAAACTGGACCTGGTCCCTGGGGAAACTGGACCTGGTCCCTGGGGAAACTGGACCTGGGGTCTGGGGAAACTGGACCTGGGGCCTGGGGAAACTGGACCTGGGGTCTGGGGAATCTGGACCTGGGGCCTGGGGAAACTGGACCTGGGGAAACTGGACCTGGGGTCTGGGGAAACTGGACCTGGGGTCTGGGGAATCTGGACCTGGGGCCTGGGGAAACTGGACCTGGGGCCTGGGGAATCTGGACCTGGGGCCTGGGGAAACTGGACCTGGTGCCTGGGGAAACTGGACCTGGTCCCTGGGGAAACTGGACCTGGGGTCTGGGGAAACTGGACCTGGTCCCTGGGGAAACTGGACCTGGTCCCTGGGGAAACTGGACCTGGGGTCTGGGGAAACTGGACCTGGTGCCTGGGGAAACTGGACCTGGGGTCTGGGGAAACTGGACCTGGGGCCTGGGGAAACTGGACCTGGGGCCTGGGGAAACTGGACCTGGGGCCTGGGGAAACTGGACCTGGGGCCTGGGTAAACAGGACCTGGTGCCTGGGGAAACTGGACCTGGGGTCTGGGGAAACTGGACCTGGGGTCTGGGGAAACTGGACCTGGTCCCTGGGGAAACTGGACCTGGGGCCTGGGGAAACTGGACCTGGTCCCTGGGGAAACTGGACCTGGTCCCTGGGGAAACTGGACCTGGGGCCTGGGGAAACTGGACCTGGGGCCTGGGGAAACTGGACCTGGTCCCTGGGGAAACTGGACCTGGTCCCTGGGGAAACTGGACCTGGTCCCTGGGGAAACTGGACCTGGGGCCTGGGGAAACTGGACCTGGGGAAACTGGACCTGGGGTCTGGGGAAACTGGACCTGGGGCCTGGGGAAACTGGACCTGGGGCCTGGGGAAACTGGATCTGGGGCCTGGGGAAACTGGACCTGGGGCCTGGGGAAACTGGACCTGGTCCCTGGGGAAACTGGACCTGGGGTCTGGGGAAACTGGACCTGGTCCCTGGGGAAACTGGACCTGGGGCCTGGGGAAACTGGACCTGGGGTCTGGGGAAACAGGACCTGGTGTCTGGGGAAACTGGACCTGGGGCCTGGGGAAACTGGACCTGGGGCCTGGGGAAACTGGACCTGGTGCCTGGGGAATCTGGACCTGGTCCCTGGGGAAACTGGACCTGGGACCTGGGGAAACTGGACCTGGGGCCTGGGGAAACTGGACCTGGGGCCTGGGGAAACTGGACCTGGGGTCTGGGGAAACTGGACCTGGTCCCTGGGGAAACTGGACCTGGTCCCTGGGGAAACTGGACCTGGTCCCTGGGGAAACTGGACCTGGGGCCTGGGGAAACTGGACCTGGGGTCTGGGGAAACTGGACCTGGTCCCTGGGGAAACTGGACCTGGGGACTGGGGAAACTGGACCTGGGGCCTGGGGAAACTGGACCTGGGGCCTGGGGAAACTGGACCTGGGGAAACTGGACCTGGGGCCTGGGGAATCTGGACCTGGGGTCTGGGGAAACAGGACCTGGTGCCTGGGGAAACTGGACCTGGGGCCTGGGGAAACTGGACCTGGGGTCTGGGGAAACTGGACCTGGGGTCTGGGGAAACTGGACCTGGGGCCTGGGGGAACTGAACCTGGTCCCTGGGGAAACTGGACCTGGGGCCTGGGGAAACTGGACCTGGGGAAACTGGACCTGGGGCCTGGGGAAACTGGACCTGGGGAAACTGGACCTGGTCCCTGGGGAAACAGGACCTGGGGAAACTGGACCTGGGGCCTGGGGAAACTGGACCTGGGGCCTGGGGAAACTGGACCTGGGGCCTGGGGAAACAGGACCTGGTGCCTGGGGAAACTGGACCTGGGGCCTGGGGAAACTGGACCTGGGGTCTGGGGAAACTGGACCTGGGGTCTGGGGAAACAGGACATGGGGCCTGGGGAAACTGGACCTGGGGCCTGGGGAAACTGGACCTGGGGTCTGGGGAAACTGGACCTGGTGCCTGGGGAAACTGGACCTGGGGCCTGGGGAAACAGGACCTGGGGAAACTGGACCTGGGGTCTGGGGAAACTGGACCTGGGGCCTGGGGAAACTGGACCTGGGGCCTGGGGAAACTGGATCTGGGGCCTGGGGAAACTGGACCTGGGGCCTGGGGAAACTGGACCTGGTCCCTGGGGAAACTGGACCTGGGGTCTGGGGAAACTGGACCTGGTCCCTGGGGAAACTGGACCTGGGGCCTGGGGAAACTGGACCTGGGGTCTGGGGAAACAGGACCTGGTGTCTGGGGAAACTGGACCTGGGGCCTGGGGAAACTGGACCTGGGGCCTGGGGAAACTGGACCTGGGGTCTGGGGAAACTGGACCTGGGGTCTGGGGAAACAGGACCTGGTGTCTGGGGAAACTGGACCTGGGGCCTGGGGAAACTGGACCTGGGGCCTGGGGAAACTGGACCTGGTCCCTGGGGAAACTGGACCTGGGGTCTGGGGAAACAGGACCTGGTGTCTGGGGAAACTGGACCTGGGGCCTGGGGAAACTGGACCTGGGCCCTGGGGAAACTGGACCTGGGGCCTGGGGAAACTGGACCTGGGGTCTGGGGAAACTGGACCTGGTGCCTGGGGAAACTGGACCTGGGGCCTGGGGAAACAGGACCTGGTGCCTGGGGAAACTGGACCTGGGGCCTGGGGAAACTGGACCTGGGGTCTGGGGAAACTGGACCTGGGGTCTGGGGAAACTGGACCTGGGGCCTGGGGAAACTGGACCTGGGGTCTGGGGAAACTGGACCTGGGGCCTGGGGAAACTGGACCTGGGGCCTGTGGAAACTGGACCTGGGGCCTGGGGAAACTGGACCTGGGGTCTGGGGAAACTGGACCTGGGGTCTGGGGAAACTGGACCTGGGGTCTGGGGAAACTGGACCTGGGGTCTGGGGAAACTGGACCTGGGGTCTGGGGAAACTGGACATGGGGCCTGGGGAAACTGGACCTGGGGTCTGGGGAAACTGGACCTGGGGTCTGGGGAAACTGGACCTGGGGCCTGGGGAAACTGGACCTGGGGTCTGGGGAAACTGGACCTGGGGCCTGGGGAAACTGGACCTGGGGTCTGGGGAAACTGGACCTGGGGTCTGGGGAAACTGGACCTGGGGTCTGGGGAAACTGGACCTGGGGTCTGGGGGAACTGAACCTGGTCCCTGGGGAAACTGGACCTGGGGAAACTGGACCTGGTGTCTGGGGAAACTGGACCTGGGGCCTGGGGTAACTGGACCTGGGGCCTGGGGGAACTGAACCTGGTCCCTGGGGAAACTGGACCTGGGGAAACTGGACCTGGGGTCTGGGGGAACTGGACCTGCGGCCTGGGGGAACTGGACCTGGTCCCTGGGGAAACTGGACCTGGGGTCTGGGGAAACTGGACCTGGTCCCTGGGGAAACTGGACCTGGGGCCTGGGGGAACTGGACCTGGGGTCTGGGGAAACTGGACCTGGGGAAACTGGACCTGGTCCCTGGGGAAACTGGACCTGGTCCCTGGGGAAACTGGACCTGGGGCCTGGGGAAACTGGACCTGGGGAAACTGGACCTGGAGCCTGGGGAAACTGGACCTGGTCCCTGGGGAAACTGGACCTGGGGCCTGGGGAAACTGGACCTGGGGTCTGGGGAAACTGGACCTGGGGTCTGGGGAAACTGGACCTGGGGCCTGGGGGAACTGAACCTGGTCCCTGGGGAAACTGGACCTGGGGCCTGGGGAAACTGGACCTGGGGAAACTGGACCTGGGGCCTGGGGAAACTGGACCTGGGGAAACTGGACCTGGTCCCTGGGGAAACAGGACCTGGGGAAACTGGACCTGGGGCCTGGGGAAACTGGACCTGGGGCCTGGGGAAACTGGACCTGGGGCCTGGGGAAACTGGACCTGGGGCCTGGGGAAACTGGACCTGGGGCCTGGGGAAACTGGACCTGGGGTCTGGGGAAACTGGACCTGGGGTCTGGGGAAACAGGACATGGGGCCTGGGGAAACTGGACCTGGGGCCTGGGGAAACTGGACCTGGGGTCTGGGGAAACTGGACCTGGTGCCTGGGGAAACTGGACCTGGGGCCTGGGGAAACAGGACCTGGGGAAACTGGACCTGGGGTCTGGGGAAACTGGACCTGGGGCCTGGGGAAACTGGACCTGGGGCCTGGGGAAACTGGATCTGGGGCCTGGGGAAACTGGACCTGGGGCCTGGGGAAACTGGACCTGGTCCCTGGGGAAACTGGACCTGGGGTCTGGGGAAACTGGACCTGGTCCCTGGGGAAACTGGACCTGGGGCCTGGGGAAACTGGACCTGGGGTCTGGGGAAACAGGACCTGGTGTCTGGGGAAACTGGACCTGGGGCCTGGGGAAACTGGACCTGGGGCCTGGGGAAACTGGACCTGGTGCCTGGGGAATCTGGACCTGGTCCCTGGGGAAACTGGACCTGGGACCTGGGGAAACTGGACCTGGGGCCTGGGGAAACTGGACCTGGGGCCTGGGGAAACTGGACCTGGGGTCTGGGGAAACTGGACCTGGTCCCTGGGGAAACTGGACCTGGTCCCTGGGGAAACTGGACCTGGTCCCTGGGGAAACTGGACCTGGGGCCTGGGGAAACTGGACCTGGGGTCTGGGGAAACTGGACCTGGTCCCTGGGGAAACTGGACCTGGGGACTGGGGAAACTGGACCTGGGGCCTGGGGAAACTGGACCTGGGGCCTGGGGAAACTGGACCTGGGGAAACTGGACCTGGGGCCTGGGGAATCTGGACCTGGGGTCTGGGGAAACAGGACCTGGTGCCTGGGGAAACTGGACCTGGGGCCTGGGGAAACTGGACCTGGGGTCTGGGGAAACTGGACCTGGGGTCTGGGGAAACTGGACCTGGGGCCTGGGGGAACTGAACCTGGTCCCTGGGGAAACTGGACCTGGGGCCTGGGGAAACTGGACCTGGGGAAACTGGACCTGGGGCCTGGGGAAACTGGACCTGGGGAAACTGGACCTGGTCCCTGGGGAAACAGGACCTGGGGAAACTGGACCTGGGGCCTGGGGAAACTGGACCTGGGGCCTGGGGAAACTGGACCTGGGGCCTGGGGAAACAGGACCTGGTGCCTGGGGAAACTGGACCTGGGGCCTGGGGAAACTGGACCTGGGGTCTGGGGAAACTGGACCTGGGGTCTGGGGAAACAGGACATGGGGCCTGGGGAAACTGGACCTGGGGCCTGGGGAAACTGGACCTGGGGTCTGGGGAAACTGGACCTGGTGCCTGGGGAAACTGGACCTGGGGCCTGGGGAAACAGGACCTGGGGAAACTGGACCTGGGGTCTGGGGAAACTGGACCTGGGGCCTGGGGAAACTGGACCTGGGGCCTGGGGAAACTGGATCTGGGGCCTGGGGAAACTGGACCTGGGGCCTGGGGAAACTGGACCTGGTCCCTGGGGAAACTGGACCTGGGGTCTGGGGAAACTGGACCTGGTCCCTGGGGAAACTGGACCTGGGGCCTGGGGAAACTGGACCTGGGGTCTGGGGAAACAGGACCTGGTGTCTGGGGAAACTGGACCTGGGGCCTGGGGAAACTGGACCTGGGGCCTGGGGAAACTGGACCTGGGGTCTGGGGAAACTGGACCTGGGGTCTGGGGAAACAGGACCTGGTGTCTGGGGAAACTGGACCTGGGGCCTGGGGAAACTGGACCTGGGGCCTGGGGAAACTGGACCTGGTCCCTGGGGAAACTGGACCTGGGGTCTGGGGAAACAGGACCTGGTGTCTGGGGAAACTGGACCTGGGGCCTGGGGAAACTGGACCTGGGCCCTGGGGAAACTGGACCTGGGGCCTGGGGAAACTGGACCTGGGGTCTGGGGAAACTGGACCTGGTGCCTGGGGAAACTGGACCTGGGGCCTGGGGAAACAGGACCTGGTGCCTGGGGAAACTGGACCTGGGGCCTGGGGAAACTGGACCTGGGGTCTGGGGAAACTGGACCTGGGGTCTGGGGAAACTGGACCTGGGGCCTGGGGAAACTGGACCTGGGGTCTGGGGAAACTGGACCTGGGGCCTGGGGAAACTGGACCTGGGGCCTGTGGAAACTGGACCTGGGGCCTGGGGAAACTGGACCTGGGGTCTGGGGAAACTGGACCTGGGGTCTGGGGAAACTGGACCTGGGGTCTGGGGAAACTGGACCTGGGGTCTGGGGAAACTGGACCTGGGGTCTGGGGAAACTGGACATGGGGCCTGGGGAAACTGGACCTGGGGTCTGGGGAAACTGGACCTGGGGTCTGGGGAAACTGGACCTGGGGCCTGGGGAAACTGGACCTGGGGTCTGGGGAAACTGGACCTGGGGCCTGGGGAAACTGGACCTGGGGTCTGGGGAAACTGGACCTGGGGTCTGGGGAAACTGGACCTGGGGTCTGGGGAAACTGGACCTGGGGTCTGGGGGAACTGAACCTGGTCCCTGGGGAAACTGGACCTGGGGAAACTGGACCTGGTGTCTGGGGAAACTGGACCTGGGGCCTGGGGTAACTGGACCTGGGGCCTGGGGGAACTGAACCTGGTCCCTGGGGAAACTGGACCTGGGGAAACTGGACCTGGGGTCTGGGGGAACTGGACCTGCGGCCTGGGGGAACTGGACCTGGTCCCTGGGGAAACTGGACCTGGGGTCTGGGGAAACTGGACCTGGTCCCTGGGGAAACTGGACCTGGGGCCTGGGGGAACTGGACCTGGGGTCTGGGGAAACTGGACCTGGGGAAACTGGACCTGGGGCCTGGGGAAACTGGACCTGGTCCCTGGGGAAACTGGACCTGGGGCCTGGGGAAACTGGACCTGGGGAAACTGGACCTGGTCCCTGGGGAAACTGGACCTGGTCCCTGGGGAAACTGGACCTGGGGCCTGGGGAAACTGGACCTGGGGAAACTGGACCTGGAGCCTGGGGAAACTGGACCTGGTCCCTGGGGAAACTGGACCTGGGGCCTGGGGAAACTGGACCTGGGGTCTGGGGAAACTGGACCTGGGGTCTGGGGAAACTGGACCTGGGGCCTGGGGGAACTGAACCTGGTCCCTGGGGAAACTGGACCTGGGGCCTGGGGAAACTGGACCTGGGGAAACTGGACCTGGGGCCTGGGGAAACTGGACCTGGGGAAACTGGACCTGGTCCCTGGGGAAACAGGACCTGGGGAAACTGGACCTGGGGCCTGGGGAAACTGGACCTGGGGCCTGGGGAAACTGGACCTGGGGCCTGGGGAAACTGGACCTGGGGCCTGGGGAAACTGGACCTGGGGCCTGGGGAAACTGGACCTGGGGTCTGGGGAAACTGGACCTGGGGTCTGGG
This sequence comes from Pristiophorus japonicus, assembly GCF_044704955.1. Lineage (NCBI taxonomy): Eukaryota > Metazoa > Chordata > Chondrichthyes > Pristiophoridae > Pristiophorus > Pristiophorus japonicus. Next base: position 176,890 of record NW_027254616.1, read on the forward strand.
GAAACAGGACATGGGGCCTGGGGAAACTGGACCTGGGGCCTGGGGAAACTGGACCTGGGGTCTGGGGAAACTGGACCTGGTGCCTGGGGAAACTGGACCTGGGGCCTGGGGAAACAGGACCTGGGGAAACTGGACCTGGGGTCTGGGGAAACTGGACCTGGGGCCTGGGGAAACTGGACCTGGGGCCTGGGGAAACTGGATCTGGGGCCTGGGGAAACTGGACCTGGGGCCTGGGGAAACTGGACCTGGTCCCTGGGGAAACTGGACCTGGGGTCTGGGGAAACTGGACCTGGTCCCTGGGGAAACTGGACCTGGGGCCTGGGGAAACTGGACCTGGGGTCTGGGGAAACAGGACCTGGTGTCTGGGGAAACTGGACCTGGGGCCTGGGGAAACTGGACCTGGGGCCTGGGGAAACTGGACCTGGGGTCTGGGGAAACTGGACCTGGGGTCTGGGGAAACAGGACCTGGTGTCTGGGGAAACTGGACCTGGGGCCTGGGGAAACTGGACCTGGGGCCTGGGGAAACTGGACCTGGTCCCTGGGGAAACTGGACCTGGGGTCTGGGGAAACAGGACCTGGTGTCTGGGGAAACTGGACCTGGGGCCTGGGGAAACTGGACCTGGGCCCTGGGGAAACTGGACCTGGGGCCTGGGGAAACTGGACCTGGGGTCTGGGGAAACTGGACCTGGTGCCTGGGGAAACTGGACCTGGGGCCTGGGGAAACAGGACCTGGTGCCTGGGGAAACTGGACCTGGGGCCTGGGGAAACTGGACCTGGGGTCTGGGGAAACTGGACCTGGGGTCTGGGGAAACTGGACCTGGGGCCTGGGGAAACTGGACCTGGGGTCTGGGGAAACTGGACCTGGGGCCTGGGGAAACTGGACCTGGGGCCTGTGGAAACTGGACCTGGGGCCTGGGGAAACTGGACCTGGGGTCTGGGGAAACTGGACCTGGGGTCTGGGGAAACTGGACCTGGGGTCTGGGGAAACTGGACCTGGGGTCTGGGGAAACTGGACCTGGGGTCTGGGGAAACTGGACATGGGGCCTGGGGAAACTGGACCTGGGGTCTGGGGAAACTGGACCTGGGGTCTGGGGAAACTGGACCTGGGGCCTGGGGAAACTGGACCTGGGGTCTGGGGAAACTGGACCTGGGGCCTGGGGAAACTGGACCTGGGGTCTGGGGAAACTGGACCTGGGGTCTGGGGAAACTGGACCTGGGGTCTGGGGAAACTGGACCTGGGGTCTGGGGGAACTGAACCTGGTCCCTGGGGAAACTGGACCTGGGGAAACTGGACCTGGTGTCTGGGGAAACTGGACCTGGGGCCTGGGGTAACTGGACCTGGGGCCTGGGGGAACTGAACCTGGTCCCTGGGGAAACTGGACCTGGGGAAACTGGACCTGGGGTCTGGGGGAACTGGACCTGCGGCCTGGGGGAACTGGACCTGGTCCCTGGGGAAACTGGACCTGGGGTCTGGGGAAACTGGACCTGGTCCCTGGGGAAACTGGACCTGGGGCCTGGGGGAACTGGACCTGGGGTCTGGGGAAACTGGACCTGGGGAAACTGGACCTGGGGCCTGGGGAAACTGGACCTGGTCCCTGGGGAAACTGGACCTGGGGCCTGGGGAAACTGGACCTGGGGAAACTGGACCTGGTCCCTGGGGAAACTGGACCTGGTCCCTGGGGAAACTGGACCTGGGGACTGGGGAAACTGGACCTGGGGAAACTGGACCTGGAGCCTGGGGAAACTGGACCTGGTCCCTGGGGAAACTGGACCTGGGGCCTGGGGGAACTGGACCTGGGGTCTGGGGAAACTGGACCTGGGGCCTGGGGAAACTGGACCTGGTCCCTGGGGAAACTGGACCTGCGGCCTGGGGGAACTGGACCTGGTCCCTGGGGAAACTGGACCTGGTCCCTGGGGAAACTGGACCTGGGGCCTGGGGAAACTGGACCTGGGGAAACTGGACCTGGTCCCTGGGGAAACTGGACCTGGGGCCTGGGGAAACTGGACCTGGTCCCTGGGGAAACTGGACCTGGGGCCTGGGGAAACTGGACCTGGGGCCTGGAGAAACTGGACCTGGTCCCTGGGGAAACTGGACCTGGAGCCTGGGGAAACTGGACCTGGGGCCTGGGGAAACTGGACCTGGGGAAACTGGACCTGGTCCCTGGGGAAACTGGACCTGGGGAAACTGGACCTGGGGCCTGGGGAAACTGGACCTGGTCCCTGGGGAAACTGGACCTGGTCCCTGGGGAAACTGGACCTGGGGTCTGGGGAAACTGGACCTGGTCCCTGGGGAAACTGGACCTGGTCCCTGGGGAAACTGGACCTGGGGTCTGGGGAAACTGGACCTGGGGCCTGGGGAAACTGGACCTGGTCCCTGGGGAAACTGGACCTGGGGCCTGGGGAAACTGGACCTGGGGCCTGGGGAAACTGGACCTGGGGCCTGGGGAAACTGGACCTGGGGCCTGGGGAAACTGGACCTGGTCCCTGGGGAAACTGGACCTGGTCCCTGGGGAAACTGGACCTTGGGCCTGGGGAAACTGGACCTGGTCCCTGGGGAAACTGGACCTGGGGAAACTGGACCTGGTCCCTGGGGAAACTGGACCTGGGGTCTGGGGAAACTGGACCTGGTCCCTGGGGAAACTGGACCTGGGGCCTGGGGAAACTGGACCTGGTCCCTGGGGAAACTGGACCTGGGGAAACTGGACCTGGTCCCTGGGGAAACTGGACCTGGTCCGTGGGGAACTGGACCTGGTCCCTGGGGAAACTGGACCTGGGGTCTGGGGAAACTGGACCTGGGGTCTGGGGAAACTGGACCTGGGGTCTGGGGAAACTGGACCTGGACCCTGGGGAAACTGGACCTGGGGTCTGGGGAAACTGGACCTGGGGCCTGGGGAAACTGGGCCTGGGGAAACTGGACCTGGGGAAACTGGACCTGGTCCCTGGGGAAACTGGACCTGGTCCCTGGGGAAACTGGACCTGGGGTCTGGGGAAACTGGACCTGGGGAAACTGGACCTGGTCCCTGGGGAAACTGGACCTGGTCCCTGGGAAATTGGACCTGGGGTCTGGGGAACTGGACCTGGTCCCTGGGGAAACTGGACCTGGGGTCTGGGGAAACTATCCTGGTCCCTGGGGAAACTGGACCTGGGGCCTGGGGAAACTGGACCTGGTCCCTGGGGAAACTGGACCTGGTCCCTGGGGAAACTGGACCTGGGGCCTGGGGAAACTGGACCTGGGGAAACTGGACCTCGGGCCTAGGGAAACTGGACCTGGTCCCTGGGGAAACTGGACCTGGGGCCTGGGGAAACTGGACCTGGGGAAACTGGACCTGGTCCCTGGGGAAACTGGACCTGGGGCCTGGGGAAACTGGACCTGGGGCCTGGGGAAACTGGACCTGGGGTCTGGGGAAATTGGACCTGGGGTCTGGGGAAACTGGACCTGGGGTCTGGGGAAACTGGACCAGGTCCCTGGGGAAATTGGACCTGGGGTCTGGGGAAACTGGACCTGGTGCCTGGGGAAACTGGACCTGGGGCCTGGGGAAACAGGACCTGGTGCCTGGGGAAACTGGACCTGGGGTCTGGGGAAACTGGACCTGGGGCCTGGGGAAACTGGACCTGGGGCCTGGGGAAACTGGACCTGGGGCCTGGGGAAACTGGACCTGGGGCCTGGGGAAACTGGACCTGGGGCCTGGGGAAACTGGACCTGGGGTCTGGGGAAACTGGACCTGGTCCCTGGGGAAACTGGACCTGGGGTCTGGGGAAACTGGACCTGGGGCCTGGGGAAACTGGACCTGGTCCCTGGGGAAACTGGACCTGGTCCCTGGGGAAACTGGACCTGGGGCCTGGGGAAACTGGACCTGGGGCCTGGGGAAACTGGACCTGGTCCCTGGGGAAACTGGACCTGGTCCCTGGGGAAACTGGACCTGGTCCCTGGGGAAACTGGACCTGGGGCCTGGGGAAACTGGACCTGGGGTCTGGGGAAACTGGACCTGGGGTCTGGGGAAACTGGACCTGGTCCCTGGGGAAACTGGACCTGGTCCCTGGGGAAACTGGACCTGGTCCCTGGGGAAACTGGACCTGGGGCCTGGGGAAACTGGACCTGGTCCCTGTGGAAACTGGACCTGGGGCCTGGGGAAACTGGACCTGGGGCCTGGGGAAACTGGACCTGGGGCCTGGGGAAACTGGACCTGGTGCCTGGGGAATCTGGACCTGGTCCCTGGGGAAACTGGACCTGGGACCTGGGGAAACTGGACCTGGGGCCTGGGGAAACTGGACCTGGGGCCTGGGGAAACTGGACCTGGGGTCTGGGGAAACTGGACCTGGTCCCTGGGGAAACTGGACCTGGTCCCTGGGGAAACTGGACCTGGGGCCTGGGGAAACTGGACCTGGGGTCTGGGGAAACTGGACCTGGTCCCTGGGGAAACTGGACCTGGGGACTGGGGAAACTGGACCTGGGGCCTGGGGAAACTGGACCTGGGGCCTGGGGGAACTGAACCTGGTCCCTGGGGAAACTGGACCTGGGGAAACTGGACCTGGGGCCTGGGGAATCTGGACCTGGGGTCTGGGGAAACAGGACCTGGTGCCTGGGGAAACTGGACCTGGGGCCTGGGGAAACTGGACCTGGGGTCTGGGGAAACTGGACCTGGGGTCTGGGGAAACTGGACCTGGGGCCTGGGGGAACTGAACCTGGTCCCTGGGGAAACTGGACCTGGGGAAACTGGACCTGGGGCCTGGGGAAACTGGACCTGGGGAAACTGGACCTGGTCCCTGGGGAAACTGGACCTGGTCCGTGGGGAAACTGGACCTGGGGAAACTGGACCTGGGGCCTGGGGAAACAGGACCTGGGGAAACTGGACCTGGGGCCTGGGGAAACTGGACCTGGGGCCTGGGGAAACTGGACCTGGGGCCTGGGGAAACAGGACCTGGTCCCTGGGGAAACTGGACCTGGGGCCTGGGGAAACTGGACCTGGGGAAACTGGACCTGGGGTCTGGGGAAACTGGACCTGGGGCCTGGGGAAACTGGACCTGGGGCCTGGGGAAACTGGACCTGGGGCCTGGGGAAACTGGACCTGGGGCCTGGGGAAACTGGACCTGGGGCCTGGGGAAACAGGACCTGGTGCCTGGGGAAACTGGACCTGGGGCCTGGGGAAACTGGACCTGGGGAAACTGGACCTGGGGCCTGGGGAAACTGGACCTGGGGCCTGGGGAAACTGGACCTGGGGTCTGGGGAAACTGGACCTGGTGCCTGGGGAAACTGGACCTGGGGCCTGGGGAAACAGGACCTGGTGCCTGGGGAAACTGGACCTGGGGCCTGGGGAAACTGGACCTGGGGCCTGGGGAAACTGGACCTGGGGTCTGGGGAAACTGGACCTGGGGCCGGGGGAAACTGGACCTGGGGCCTGGGGAAACTGGACCTGGGGTCTGGGGGAACTGAACCTGGTCCCTGGGGAAACTGGACCTGGGGAAACTGGACCTGGTGTCTGGGGAAACTGGACCTGGGGCCTGGGGTAACTGGACCTGGGGCCTGGGGGAACTGAACCTGGTCCCTGGGGAAACTGGACCTGGGGAAACTGGACCTGGGGTCTGGGGGAACTGGACCTGCGGCCTGGGGGAACTGGACCTGGTCCCTGGGGAAACTGGACCTGGGGTCTGGGGAAACTGGACCTGGTCCCTGGGGAAACTGGACCTGGGGCCTGGGGGAACTGGACCTGGGGTCTGGGGAAACTGGACCTGGGGAAACTGGACCTGGGGCCTGGGGAAACTGGACCTGGTCCCTGGGGAAACTGGACCTGGGGCCTGGGGAAACTGGACCTGGGGAAACTGGACCTGGGGAAACTGGACCTGGTCCCTGGGGAAACTGGACCTGGTCCCTGGGGAAACTGGACCTGGGGCCTGGGGAAACTGGACCTGGGGCCTGGGGAAACCGGACCTGGGGAAACTGGACCTGGTCCCTGGGGAAACTGGACCTGGGGAAACTGGACCTGGTCCCTGGGGAAACTGGACCTGGTCCCTGGGGAAACTGGACCTGGGGAAACTGGACCTGGTCCCTGGGGAAACTGGACCTGGTCCCTGGGGAAACTGGACCTGCGGCCTGGGGGAACTGGACCTGGTCCCTGGGGAAACTGGACCTGGTCCCTGGGGAAACTGGACCTGGGGCCTGGGGAAACTGGACCTGGGGAAACTGGACCTGGTCCCTGGGGAAACTGGACCTGGGGCCTGGGGAAACTGGACCTGGTCCCTGGGGAAACTGGACCTGGGGCCTGGGGAAACTGGACCTGGGGCCTGGAGAAACTGGACCTGGTCCCTGGGGAAACTGGACCTGGAGCCTGGGGAAACTGGACCTGGGGCCTGGGGAAACTGGACCTGGGGAAACTGGACCTGGTCCCTGGGGAAACTGGACCTGGGGAAACTGGACCTGGGGAAACTGGACCTGGTCCCTGGGGAAACTGGACCTGGTCCCTGGGGAAACTGGACCTGGTCCCTGGGGAAACTGGACCTGGGGTCTGGGGAAACTGGACCTGGGGTCTGGGGAAACTGGACCTGGGGCCTGGGGAAACTGGACCTGGTCCCTGGGGAAACTGGACCTGGGGCCTGGGGAAACTGGACCTGGGGCCTGGGGAAACTGGACCTGGGGCCTGGGGAAACTGGACCTGGTCCCTGGGGAAACTGGACCTTGGGCCTGGGGAAACTGGACCTGGTCCCTGGGGAAACTGGACCTGGGGAAACTGGACCTGGTCCCTGGGGAAACTGGACCTGGGGTCTGGGGAAACTGGACCTGGTCCCTGGGGAAACTGGACCTGGGGCCTGGGGAAACTGGACCTGGTCCCTGGGGAAACTGGACCTGGGGAAACTGGACCTGGTCCCTGGGGAAACTGGACCTGGTCCGTGGGGAAACTGGACCTGGTCCGTGGGGAACTGGACCTGGTCCCTGGGGAAACTGGACCTGGGGTCTGGGGAAACTGGACCTGGGGTCTGGGGAAACTGGACCTGGGGTCTGGGGAAACTGGACCTGGACCCTGGGGAAACTGGACCTGGGGTCTGGGGAAACTGGACCTGGGGCCTGGGGAAACTGGACCTGGGGAAACTGGACCTGGTCCCTGGGGAAACTGGACCTGGTCCCTGGGGAAACTGGACCTGGGGTCTGGGGAAACTGGACCTGGGGAAACTGGACCTGGTCCCTGGGGAAACTGGACCTGGTCCCTGGGAAATTGGACCTGGGGTCTGGGGAACTGGACCTGGTCCCTGGGGAAACTGGACCTGGGGTCTGGGGAAACTATCCTGGTCCCTGGGGAAACTGGACCTGGGGCCTGGGGAAACTGGACCTGGTCCCTGGGGAAACTGGACCTGGTCCCTGGGGAAACTGGACCTGGGGCCTGGGGAAACTGGACCTGGGGAAACTGGACCTCGGGCCTAGGGAAACTGGACCTGGTCCCTGGGGAAACTGGACCTGGGGCCTGGGGAAACTGGACCTGGGGAAACTGGACCTGGTCCCTGGGGAAACTGGACCTGGGGCCTGGGGAAACTGGACCTGGGGCCTGGGGAAACTGGACCTGGGGTCTGGGGAAATTGGACCTGGGGTCTGGGGAAACTGGACCTGGGGTCTGGGGAAACTGGACCTGGGGTCTGGGGAAATTGGACCTGGGGTCTGGAGAAACTGGACGTGGTCCCTGGGGAAATTGGACCTGGGGTCTGGGGAAACTGGACCTGGGGTCTGGGGAAACTGGACCTGGGGCCTGGGGAAACTGGACCTGGGGCCTGGGGAAACTGGACCTGGGGTCTGGAGAAACTGGACCTGGGGTCTGGGGAAACTGGACCTGGGGCCTGGGGAAACTGGACCTGGGGTCTGGGGAAACTGGACCTGGGGTCTGGGGAAACTGGACCTGGGGCCTGGGGAAACTGGACCTGGTCCGTGGGGAAACTGGACCTGGGGCCTGGGGAAACTGGACCTGGGGCCTGGGGAAACTGGACCTGGGGCCTGGGGAAACTGGACCTGGTCCGTGGGGAAACTGGACCTGGTGCCTGGGGAAACTGGACCTGGGGCCTGGGGAAACTGGACCTGGTCCGTGGGGAAACTGGACCTGGTGCCTGGGGAAACTGGACCTGGGGCCTGGGGAAACTGGACCTGGGGTCTGGGGAAACTGGACCTGGGGCCTGGAGAAACTGGACCTGGTCCCTGGGGAAATTGGACCTGGGGTCTGGGGAAACTGGACCTGGGGCCTGGAGAAACTGGACCTGGTGCCTGGGGAAACTGGACCTGGGGTCTGGGGAAACTGGACCTGGTCCCTGGGGAAACTGGACCTGGGGTCTGGGGAAACTGGACCTGGGGCCTGGAGAAACTGGACCTGGTCCCTGGGGAAATTGGACCTGGGGTCTGGGGAAACTGGACCTGGGGCCTGGTGAAACTGGACCTGGGTCTGGGGAAACTGGACCTGGTCCCTGGGGAAACTGGACCTGGGGTCTGGGGAAACTGGACCTGGGGCCTGGAGAAACTGGACCTGGTCCCTGGGGAAACTGGACCTGGGGTCTGGGGAAACTGGACCTGGTCCCTGGGGAAACTGGACCTGGGGTCTGGGGAAACTGGACCTGGGGTCTGGGGAAACTGGACCTGGGGCCTGGGGAAACTGGACCTGGTCCCTGGGGAAACTGGACCTGGGGTCTGGGGAAACTGGACCTGGTCCCTGGGGAAACTGGACCTGGGGCCTGGGGAAACTGGACCTGGGGCCTGGGGAAACTGGACCTGGGGTCTGGGGAAACTGGACCTGGGGTCTGGGGAAACTGGACCTGGTCCCTGGGGAAACTGGACCTGGGGCCTGGGGAAACTGGACCTGGGGAAACTGGACCTGGGGCCTGGGGAAACTGGACCTGGGGAAACTGGACCTGGTCCCTGGGGAAACTGGACCTGGTCCGTGGGGAAACTGGACCTGGTCCATGGGGAACTGGACCTGGTCCCTGGGGAAACTGGACCTGGGGTCTGGGGAAACTGGACCTGGGGTCTGGGGAAACTGGACCTGGTCCCTGGGGAAACTGGACCTGGGGTCTGGGGAAACTGGAGCTGGGGAAACTGGACCTGGTCCCTGGGGAAACTGGACCTGGGGTCTGGGGAAACTGGACCTGGTCCCTGGGGAAACTGGACCTGGTCCGTGGGGAAACTGGACCTGGTCCATGGGGAACTGGACCTGGTCCCTGGGGAAACTGGACCTGGGGTCTGGGGAAACTGGACCTGGGGTCTGGGGAAACTGGACCTGGTCCCTGGGGAAACTGGACCTGGGGTCTGGGGAAACTGGAGCTGGGGAAACTGGACCTGGTCCCTGGGGAACCTGGACCTGGGGCCTGGGGAAACTGGACCTGGGGAAACTGGACCTGGGGAAACTGGACCTGGTCCCTGGGGAAACTGGACCTGGTCCCTGGGGAAACTGGACCTGGGGCCTGGGGAAACTGGACCTGGTCCCTGGGGAACCTGGACCTGGGGCCTGGGGAAACTGGACCTGGGGAAACTGGACCTGGGGAAACTGGACCTGGTCCCTGGGGAAACTGGACCTGGGGTCTGGGGAAACTGGACCTGGGGTCTGGGGAAACTGGACCTGGTCCCTAGGGAAACTGGACCTGGGGCCTGGGGAAACTGGACCTGGGGAAACTGGACCTGGGGCCTGGGGAAACTGGACCTGGGGAAACTGGACCTGGTCCCTGGGGAAACTGGACCTGGTCCGTGGGGAAACTGGACCTGGTCCATGGGGAACTGGACCTGGTCCCTGGGGAAACTGGACCTGGGGTCTGGGGAAACTGGACCTGGGGTCTGGGGAAACTGGACCTGGTCCCTGGGGAAACTGGACCTGGGGTCTGGGGAAACTGGAGCTGGGGAAACTGGACCTGGTCCCTGGGGAAACTGGACCTGGGGTCTGGGGAAACTGGACCTGGTCCCTGGGGAAACTGGACCTGGTCCGTGGGGAAACTGGACCTGGTCCATGGGGAACTGGACCTGGTCCCTGGGGAAACTGGACCTGGGGTCTGGGGAAACTGGACCTGGGGTCTGGGGAAACTGGACCTGGTCCCTGGGGAAACTGGACCTGGGGTCTGGGGAAACTGGAGCTGGGGAAACTGGACCTGGTCCCTGGGGAACCTGGACCTGGGGCCTGGGGAAACTGGACCTGGGGAAACTGGACCTGGGGAAACTGGACCTGGTCCCTGGGGAAACTGGACCTGGTCCCTGGGGAAACTGGACCTGGGGCCTGGGGAAACTGGACCTGGTCCCTGTGGAAACTGGACCTGGGGCCTGGGGGAACTGGACCTGGGGCCTGGGGGAACTGGACCTGGGGCCTGGGGAAACTGGACCTGGTCCCTGGAGAAACTGGAGCTGGGGAAACTGGACCTGGGGCCTGGGGAAACTGGACGTGGTCCCTGGGGAAACTGGACCTGGGGCCTGGGGAAACTGGACCTGGTCCCTGGGGAAACTGGACTTGGGGCCTGGGGGAACTGGACCTCGGGGAACTGGACCTGGGCGAGATGGTCTGGTACCTGGGGGAGGTAGGCCTGGGTGAGGTGTTCCTGGGGCCTGGGGTAGCTGGGCCCGGAGCGGGGCCTGGGGCCTCGGGGAGCTGGGCCTGAAGGAAGGTGTTACTGGGGCATGGCGGATCTGCGCCATGGGCCTGGGGGAGCTGGTGATGTGAGAGCTGAGCTTGGGTCTGGGGAGGTGGGCCTCGGCCTGGCGTAACCAGACCTGGGGAACCGGGCCTGGGGCCTGCGTGAGCTGGATCTGGGGGAGCTGGGCTTGGGGAAGCTAGGTCTGGGGCTTGGGTGTGCTAAGTCTGGGGCCTGGGGGAGCTGGGCCTCGGAGAGGTGTTCCTGGGGCCTGGAGTGGTGGGCCTGGGGGAGTTATGTCTGGGGCCTGTGGGAGCTTGGCCTTGGGGTGGAGTGCCTGGGGGAGCTGGGCCTGGGGCTTGGGGGAGCTGGGCCTAGGGCCTGGGGGATATGTGTCTAGGGCATGGGGGCACTGGGTCTGGGGGCACTGGGTCTAGGGGTACTGGGCCTGAGGGAGGTGTTCCTGGGGCCTGGGGGAGCTGGGCCTGGTCTAGGAGAGGTGGGCCTTGGGGAGGTACTCCTGGGGCCTGGGGAAGGTGGGCGTGGGTCCTGGGGAGGTGTTCCTCGGGTAGCTGTGTTTGGGACATCGTGGAGCTGGGCCTGGGGTTGGATCTGGGGCCTGGGGGAGATGTTCCTGTGGCCTGGGGGAGCTGGGCCTGAGGGAGCTGGGCCTGCAGCCTGTAGGAGTTGGGCCTGGGGGCGCTTGGCCTGGGGGCTAGGGGAGCTGGACCTGGGGCTTGGGGTGCTGTTGTGCCTGGGGCCTCGGGGAACTTGGCCTTGGAAGAGGAGTGCCTGGTAACTGCGGGTGGTGTTCCTGGGACCTGGGGGAGTTGGGCCTGGGGCCGAGGAGAGATGGGCACTGGGCCTGGCGGAGGTGGTGCCTGGGTGAGGGGGGCCTGGGGGAAGTGGGTCCTGGGGGAGCTGTGCCTGGGTATGAGGCCTGGGGGAGCTGGGTCTTGGGCTGAGGAGAGATGGGCACTGGGCCTGGCGGAGGTGGTGCCTGGGTGAGGGGGGCCTGGGGGAGCTGTGCCTGGGTATGAGGCCTGGGGGAGCTGGGTCTTGGGCCTGGGCAAGGTTTGTCTGGGGCTTGGGGGAGGTGGGCCCTGGTGGAGCTGGGCCTGAGGCCTGGGATCGATGTTCCTGGGCGAGAGGTGACACTGCTGCTGGGGGCAAGGGAATGCCAATCAATGAGCGGATGGCCTTACCAGTGGGAGGCTAACCAGACGTTAGAAGCTGAGTAATGGGTGTTCTGTGACAGTAGTGTGCAGGGACCCTGAGGCTTGGCCTCCATCGATTGTAGGCTGTCAGTTGATCGACCTCCAGTCAGCTCAGCTCACCCCCATCTCCTCCCTCCTTTCTACCTCCCTCCCCTCTTCCTCCAACTCCCCTCCTCCCCCCCTCCCCCACCCCATCTTTCCTCCCCTCCTCCACCGCCCCACCTGCACCTCCCTCTGTCCTCCCATCCTCTCCTCCACACTCTCTCACCCTCTCCCCTCCTTCATTCCCCACACTCCCTCCCCCTTCCCTCCTAATTCTCTCTCCCCTCCTTTTTTATGTTCATTCCTGGGCTGTGACCGTCGCGGGCAAGGCCGGCGTTTATTGCCCATCCCTAATTGCCCCTTGAGAAGGTGGTGGTGAGCCGCCTTCTTGAACCGCTGCAGTCCGTGTGGTGAAGGTGCTCCCACAGTGCTGTTAGGGAGGGAGTTCCAGGATTGTGACCCAGCGACGATGGAGGAACGGCCGATATATTTCCCAGTCAGGATGGTGTGTGACTGGGAGGGGAACGTGGAGGTGGTGGTGTTCCCATGCACCTGCTGCCCTTGTCCTTCTAGGTGGTAGAGGTCGCGGGTTTGGGAGGTGCTGCCAAAGAAGCCTTGGCGAGTTGCTGCAGTGCATCTTGTAGATGGTACACACTGCAGCCAGGGGGCGCCGGTGGTGGAGGGAGTGAGTGTTGGAGGTGGTGGAGGGAGTGAATGTTGAAGGTGGTGGAGGGAGTGAGTGTTGGAGGTGGTGGAGGGAGTGAATGTTGAAGGTGGTGGAGGGAGTGAGTGTTGGAGGTGGTGGAGGGAGTGAGTGTTGAAGGTGGGGGATGGGGAGCCCATCAAGCGGCTGCTTTGTCCTGGATGGTGTCGAGCTTCTCGAGTGTTGTTGGAGCTGCACCATCCAGGCAAGTGGGGAGTGTTCCATCACACTCCTGACTTGTGCCTTGTAGATGGTGGAGAGGCTTTAGGAGTCAGGAGGTGAGACACTCGCCGCAGAATACCCAGCCTCTGACCTGCTCTTGTGGCCACAGTATTTACGTGGCTGGTCCAGTTAAGTTTCTGGTCAATGGTGACCCCCCAGGATGTTGACGGTGGGGGATTTGGTGATGGTAATGCCGTTGAATGTCAAGGGGCGGTGGTTAGACTCTCGCTTGTTGGAGATTACTATACAGTATAAATGCACACGAGGCCCATACTTGAGAGAGGATCACTCTGTGACCAGTTACCTTTATTACCAAGACCTCAAGAGGCAGACGAGTGGGTGGAGCTTCCCCTTGTATACCAGAAAGTCCAGGTTAGGAGTGTCTCCCACATGTTCGCCCCCTGTGGTCAGTGTTCTCATGGTATACAACTTAGGTCAGCTTATACAGGGGTTACAATGACAGTTGAATACATGACAGAGATAGTCATTGCCTGGCACTTGTGTGGCACGAATGTGACTTGCTGTCATGTATTACACCATCTTGCAATGACAGTGTCATGTAACTGTAACTCATGTACACTGTACGTGTACCCTAGAAATGCACACCCTGACCACAGAGGGTGAACTTGCGGGAGACACTCCTCACCTGGGTTTCCAGGTATAAAAGGGCAGGTCCCACCCAGGGTCAGCACTCCTTGGTCCTGGGAATAAAGGTGAAGGTCACAGAGTGACCGTGTCTGATATATCTATGCCTCGTGTGAGTTTGTAGTAAGGTGCAGGGACACTACATTTGGCGGTGAGAAACGGGAATCACCGAACCACAAGGAGGGCCACCGGTGGCACAGAGGAACGTTACTGTGTGGGTGAGGACTGGGATGACTTTGTGGAAAGACTCCAGCAGAGCTTTGTCACAAAGGACTGGCTGGAAGAGACAGCGGCTGACAAGCGGAGGGCGCATCTACTGACCAGCTGTGGTCCACAGACGTATGCATCTACTGACCAGCTGTGGTCCACAGACGTATGCATCTACTGACCAGCTGTGGTCCACAGACGTATGCATCTACTGACCAGCTGTGGTCCACAGACGTATGCATCTACTGACCAGCTGTGGTCCACAGACGTATACATCTACTGACCAGCTGTGGTCCACAGACGTATGCTCTGATGAAAGACCTGCTCGCACCCCAAAAGCCAGCGGACAAGTCCTCTGAAGAGCTCAGCCAGCTGATCAGTGAGCATCTCAAGCCGGCAAGTAGTGTACACATGGCCCGGCACCGGTTCTACTCTCACCGGTATCGGGAGGGTCAATCACTCATGAGCGCCCAACAATTTGAGAGACTGTGACAGAGCTAGCAGGTCCAAACTGGAATGCATTGACACGCAGCTACGGACGTACACCAAAGAGATCATCCCAGTGCTGGACAGTGCAAACTTGGTGGTAACACATAATGGATCACAGAACCGGCTGCCACTCTGGGTCGTCCCGGGAAATGGCCCCGCGCTCTTGGGGAGGAGTTGGCTAGCTGGGATGAATTGGAAATGGGGGGATGTGCACGTCATTTAATTCTTGGAGCGAAGTTCATGCTCGCAGGTATTGCAAAAATTCGGGTCACTGTTTCAACCTGGTGTCGGAACGTTCAAGGGCACTAAAGTAGTGATACGCATCACTCCGGACACCAGACCAGTGCACCACAAAGCCAGAGCGGTGCCGTACGTGATGCGTGAGAAAATTGAATGTGAACTGGACAGGCTGCTCAGAGAGGGCATAATTTCGGCCGTTGAATTCAGCGACTGGGCCAGTTCCATCGTTCCTGTGTTTAAAGCGGATGGCTCGGTCAGGATTTGTGGCGACTACAAGGCCACCATCAACCGAGTATTGCTGCAGTTCAAGCAGCGTGAGTCCGGGGTGCGTGGTAAGGCCGACAAAGGCCCAGCTTGTGCAGCTCCAGCTGGGAGAAAAAGCAAAAAAGTAGTAAGAAATCAAAAGGCGACGTCACAGCCAAAGGGGTAAGTGATTGGTGAGTAGCTTTTCTTTTTCTTTTTTATATCAGTGAGTAACCTGTTAACAGTGTTGTCACTGAATTAAGTGTATCTAAGGGTTAATTCATGGCAGGAGAGCTCGGTCACGTGATATGCTCCTCCTGTACCATGTGGGAACTCAGGGACACTTCCGGTGTCCCTGACGACTATGTGTGCGGGAAGTGTATCCGCCTCCAGCTCCTGACAGACCGCGTTGCGGATTTGGAGCCGAGGGTGGATTCACTCTGGAGCATCCACGATGCTGAGAATGACGTGAGTAGCACGTGTAGCGAGTTGGTCTTACCGCAGGTGAAGGGTCCACAGCCAGATAGGGAATGGAAGACCAGCAGGAAGAGCAGTGCAAGGAAGGTAGTGCAGGGGTCCCCTGCGGTCATCCCCCTGCAAAACAGATACACCGCTTTGGGTACTGTTGAGGAGGATGACTCATCAGGAGAGGGCAGCAGCAGCCAAGTTCATGGCACCGTAGGTGGCTCTGCTGCACAGGAGGGCAGGAAAAAGAGTGGGAGAGTGATAGTGATAGGGGATTCTATTGTAAGGGGAATAGATAGGCGTTTCTGCGGCCGCAACCGAGACTCCAGGATGGTATGTTGCCTCCCTGGTGCAAGGGTCAAGGATGTCTCGGAACGGGTGCAGGACATTCTGAAAAGGGAGGGAGATCAGCCAGTTGTCGTGGTGCACATTGGTACCAACGATATAGGTAAAAAAAGGGATGAGGTCCTACGAGACGAATTTAAGGAGCTAGGAGCTAAATTTAAAAGTAGGACCTCAAAAGTAGTAATCTCGGGATTGCTACCAGTGCCACGTGCTAGTCAGAGTAGGAATCGCAGGATAGCGCAGATGAATATGTGGCTTGAGCAGTGGTGCAGCAGGGAGGGATTCAAATTCCTGGGACATTGGAACAGGTTCTGGGGGAGGTGGGACCAGTACAAACCGGACGGTCTGCACCTGGGCAGGACCGGAACCAATGTCCTAGGGGGAGTGTTTGCTAGTGCTGTTGCGGAGGAGTTAAACTAATATGGCAGGGGGATGGGAACCAATGCAGGGAGACAGAGGGAAACAAAATGGAGACAGAAGTAAAAGACAGAAAGGAGATGAGTAAAAGTGGAGGGCAGAGAAACCCAAGGCAAAAAACAAAAAGGGCCACTGTACAGCAAAATTCTAAAGGGTCAAAGTGTAATAAAAAGGCAAGCCTGAAAGCTCGATGCCTCAATGCGAGGAGTATTCAGAACCCAGGAGAGGGCTCTGAGCTAGTTAGAGTGGGTGAGAGCTCAGATGAACAGGACCCCAAGAAAGAATGCAAAAGGCAGGAGGCAACAGAGCAGAGGAGCACTGGGGTAAGTGTAAACCACAAGGTGATAGGACGGGACAATATGTATGAATATAAAGGGGCTGCAGGAGGGGTCAAAACTAAAAATCATGGATTAAAAACTAGTACTAAAACACTCGACCTAAACACACACAGCATTCAAAATAAAGTAAATGAGTTGACGGAACAAATCATTACAAATGGGTATGATTTGGTGGCCATTACAGAAACGTGGTTGCAGGGGGGCCAAGACTGGGAATTAAACATACAGGGGTATCTGACAATTCGGAAAGATGGACAAGAAGGGAAAGGAGGTGGGGTAGCTCTGTTAATAAAGGATGATATCAGGGCAGTTGTGAGAGACGATATTGGCTCCAATGAACAAAATGTTGAATCATTGTGGGTGGAGATTAGAGATAGTAAGGGGAAAAACTCACTGGTGGGCGTAGTTTATAGGCCCCCAAATAATAACTTCACGGTGGGGCGGGCAATAATCAAGGGAATAATGGAGGCATGTGAAAAAGAAATGGCAGTAATCATGGGGGATTTTAACCTACATATCGATTGGTCAAATCAAATCGCACGGGGTAGCCTGGAGGAGGGATTGTTTCTTAGAACAGTATGTTACAGAACCTACAAGGGAGCAAGCTATCTTAGATCTGGTCCTGTGTAATGAGACAGGAATAATAAACAATCTCCTAGTAAAAGATCCTCTCGGAATGAGTGATCACAGTTTGGTTGAATTTGTAATACAGATTGAGGGTGAGGAAGTAGTGTCTCAAACAAGCGTACTATGCTTAAACAAAGGGGACTACAGTGGGATGAGGGCAGAGTTGGCTAAAGTAGACTGTAACAAAATTTGCAGATGACACAAAGATTAGTGGGAAAGCGGGTTGTGTAGAGGACACAGAGATGCTGCAAAGAGATTTAGATAGGTTAAGCGAATGGGCTAAGGTTTGGCAGATGGAATACAATGTCGGAAAGTGTGAGGTCATCCACCTTGGAAAAAAAAAACAGTAAAAGGGAATATTATTTGAATGGGGAGAAATTACAACATGCTGTGGTGCAGAGGGACCTGGGGGTCCTTGTGCATGAATCCCAAAAAGTTAGTTTTCAGGTGCAGCAGGTAATCAGGAAGGCGAATGGAATGTTGGCCTTCATTGCGAGAGGGATGGAGTACAAAAGCAGGGAGGTCCTGCTGCAACTGTACAGGGTATTGGTGAGGCCGCACCTGGAGTACTGCGTGCAGTTTTGGTCACCTTACTTAAGGAAGGATATACTAGCTTTGGAGGGGGTACAGAGACGATTCACGAGGCTGATTCCGGAGATGAGGGGGTTACCTTATGATGATAGATTGAGTAGACTGGGTCTTTACTCGTTGGAGTTCAGAAGGATGAGGGGTGATCTTATAGAAACATTTAAAATAATGAAAGGGATAGATAGACAAGATAGAGGCAGAGAGGTTGTTTCCACTGGTCGGGGAGACTAGAACTAGGGGTCACAGCCTCAAAATACGGGGGAGCCAATTTAAAACCGAGTTGAGAAGGAATTTCTTCTCCCAGAGGGTTGTGAATCTGTGGAATTCTCTGCCCAAGGAAGCAGTTGAGGCTAGCTCATTGAATGTATTCAAGTCACAGATAGATAGATTTTTAACCAATAAGGGAATTAAGGGTTACGGGGAGCGGGCGGGTAAGTGGAGCTGAGTCCACGGCCAGATCAGCCATGATCTTGTTGAATGGTGGAGCAGGCTCGAGGGGCTAGATGGCCTTCTCCTGTTCCTAATTCTTATGTTTTTATGTTCTTAAGACCAATACCCGCTCCCGAGAGCGGAGGACCTTTTTGCCACACTGGCAGGTGGTAAGCTGTTCATGAAGCTGGACCTCACTTTGGCCGACATGACTCAGGAACTGACTGAAGAATCCAAGCTTCTGACCATCATCACGACACACAAGGGATTATTTATCTACAACAGGTGTCCGTTTGGCATTCGTTCGGCAGCAGCTATCTTTCAGAGAAACATGGAAAGTTTGCTCAAACCCATTCCTGGAACGATCGTATTCCAGGACGACATCCTAATAACGGGTCGAGACACCGAGGAACACCTCCACAACCTGGAGGAGGTGCTACGCCGATTGGATCGGATAGGCTTGCGGCTGAAGAAGGCCAAGTGCGTGTTTTTGGCCCCGGAGGTCGAGTTTTTGGGCAGGAGGGTTGCCGCAGACGGGATCCGGCCCACTGAATCAAAAACTGAGGTGATTCACCGGGCACCCAGGCCCGGCAACACGTCATTCCTGGGACTTTTGAACTATTTCGGGAACTTTCTGCTGAACTTAAGCACAGTGTTGGAGCCGTTACACATGCTTCTCCGTAAAGGTTGTGAATGGTTTTGGGGGGACTGTCAAGAACCGGCTTTCAATAAGGCGAGGAACCTGCTGTGTTCCAACAAACTGTTGACTTTGTAAAAAACTGGTTTTAACATGCGATGCGTCATCCTACGGGGTTGGGTGTGTGTTGCAGCAGGGTAACGATGACGGCCGACTCCAACCGGTGGCTTACGCCTCCAGGTCGCTCTCCCAGGCAGAGCGTGGATATGGCGCGGTTGAGAAGGAGGCACTCGCGTGTGTGTACGGTGTGAAAAAGATGCACCAGTACCTTTTTGGTAGACAGTTTGAGCTAGAGACGGACCACAAGCCGTTAACATCCCTGTTGTCTGACAGCAAGGCTGTCAACGTCAATGCGTCAGCTCGCATACAGCACTGGGCCTTCACGCTGGCTGCGTATGACTACACCATACGGCACCGGCCAGGCACCGAAAATTGCGCTGACGCTCTCAGCAGGCTCCCACTGGCCACCACCGAGGGGGCGTCGGAGCAGAGCGCCGAGATGGTCATGGCCGTTGAGGCTTTTGACACTGTGGGCTCCCCCATCACAGCCCGTCAGATCAAACTCTGGACCAACAGGGACCCCCTCCTATCCATGATAAAGAAATATGTCCTGACTGGTGATTGGGCGCCCGCACACAGGGCGTGCCCCGAGGAAGTCAGGCCGTTTCAGAGATGGATGGATGAACTCTCCGTCCAAGCCGACTGCCTGTTATGGGGCAGCCGGGTAGTCATGCCCCAGAAAGGAAGGGAAGCGTTCATCAGGGAACTCCACAGCGAGCACCCAGGCATCATGCTAATGAAGGCCATTGCCCGGTCACATGTATGGTGGCCAGGGATTGACTCAGACCTGGAACATTGGGTTCACAGGTGCACGACGTGTGCCCAGATGGGTAATGCCCCCAGGGAGGCCCCACTCAGCCCGTGGACCTGACCCACTAGACCATGGTCACGTATTCACGTAGACTATGTGGGCCCGTTCATGGGGAAAATGTTCCTGATCGATGTCGATGCATACTTGAAGTGGATCGGGTGCATCATATTAAACTCATGCACGACATCCATGACCGTGGAGAGTGCGTACGGTTTTCGTGACCCATGGCCTGCCGGACACCCTGGTCAGCGACAATGGCCTGTGTTTCGCCAGACATGAATTCCAGGAGTTTATGTCGGGCAATGGTATCAAGCACGTCCGGACAGCGCCGTTCAAGCCGGCTTCCAATGGCCAGGGGGAACGGGCGGTCCAAGTCATAAAACAGGGCATGCTACGCATCCAAGGACCCTCCCTTCAGTACCGTCTATCACGCCTCCTGCTGGCCTACAGGTCCCGGCCGCACTCGTTCATGGGAGTCCCTGGCAGACATTGTTGAGGGCAAGCGCCAGTCCCAAACCGAGCTCCATGATCGAGGCTCAAGGGGGAGGTGTATAGAAACAGATGACCCGGTATTTTACTTAACCATGCTTTGGGACCCAAGTGGCTTGAGGGCACCGTAATTGGCAAAGAAGGAAGATGGTGGTCAGACTAAACAATGGGCAGATATGCCGCAAACACTTGGACCAAGTAAAGACAAGGTTCAGTGCAGACATGGAGGAACCGGAAGAGCATGAGATAGCACCCACACCACTGCCAGCGCACGAGCAACAAAGACAGCCCTCAGCATGCACAGTCCCTGCGGCCAGCCCGGACAGGCCGGAATCACCTCAAGTGACAGAGACACGTGCTGAGGCTCAGTCACCAGAGCCACAACTGCAGTGCTCCACGAGAGAGCGACGACCACCTGACAGACTTAACCTCTGAAACTAAAAGACCTAAGGGGGGAGGTGATGTCATGTATTTAACCATCTTGCAATGACATAGCCATGTAACTGTAACTCATGTACACTGTACCTGTATCCTAGAAATGCACACCGTGACCACAGGGGGTGAACTTGCAGGAGACACTCCTCACCTGGGTTTCCAGGTATAAAAGGGGAGGTGCCACCCAAGGTCAGCACTCCTTGGTTCTGGCAATAAAGGTGAAGGTCACAGAGTGACCGTGTCTGATATATCTAGGTCTCGTGTGAGTTTGTAGTAAGGTGCAGGGACACTACACTTGCCACTTACCAGCCCAAGCCTGAATGTTGTCCAGGACTTGCTGTATGTGGGCACGGACTGCTCCATTATCTGAGGAGTTGTGAATGGAACTGAACACTGTGCAGTCATCAGCGAACATCCCCACTTCTGACCTTATGATGGAGGGAAGGTCATTGATGAAGCAGCTGAAGATGTTTGGGCCGAGGACACTGCCCTGAGGAACTCCTGCAGCGATGTCCTGGGGCCGGGATGATTGACCTCCAACCACCACAACCATCTTCGTTTGTGCTGGGTATGTCTCCAGCCAGTGGGGAGTTTTCCCCGATTCCCACTGACCAGTTTTACTCGGGCTCCTTGATGCCACACTCGGTCAAATGCTGCCTTGATGTCGAGGGCAGTCACTCTCCCCTCACCTCTGGAATTGAGCTCTTGTGTCCATGTTTGGACCAAGGCTGTAATGAGGTCTGGAGCCGAGTGATCCTGGTGGAACCCAAACTGAGTATTGGTGAGCAGGTTATTGGTGAGTAAGTGCCACTTGATAGCACTGTCGATGACACCTTCCATCACTTTGCTGATGATTGAGAGTAGACTGATGGGGCGGTAATTGGCCGGATTGGATTTGTCCTGCTTTTTGTGGACAGGACATACCTGGGCAGTTTCCACATTGTCGGGTAGATGCCAGTGTTGTAGCTGTACTGGAACAGCTTGGCGAGAGGCGCGGCTAGTTCTGGAGCACAAGTCTTCAGCACAACAGCCAGGATGTTCTCGGGGCCCAGAGCCGTTGCTGTATCCAGTGCGCTCAGCCGTTTCCTGATATCACGTGGAGTGAATCGAATTGGCTGAAGACTGGGTTCTGTGATGGGCCTCAGGAGCAGGCCGATATGGATCATCCACTCGGCACTTCTGGCTGGAGATGGTTGCAAAGGCTTCAGTCTTGTTTTTTGCACTCACGTGCTGGGCTCCGCCATCATTGATGGGGATATTCCATTAGTTGTTTAATGGTCCACCACCATTCACGATTGGATGTGGCAGGACCCTCTACTCTGTCCCTCACTCACTCCAGAACCCTCCACTCAATCTCTCACTCCAGCCGTACAACTCTGAGATTTGTGCGCTCCTCCAATTCTGGTCTTTTGTGCATCCCTGTGACAGTGAGAAAGAGAGAGAGAGAGGGGGGTGGGGGGTGGAGAGAGAGAGAGAGAGACAGACAGACAGACAGACAGAGAGAGAGAGAGAGAGAGACACACACAGAGAGAGAGAGACACATTGGCTAAGGAGGCAGGAAGCAGAGGGTAATGGTTGATGGGTGTTTTTGTGACTGGAAGGATGTTTCCAGTAGGGTTCCGCAGGGCTCAGTGCTGGGTCCCTTGCTTTTTGTGGTGTACATCAATGACTTGGACTTGAATGTATGAGGTATGATTATGAAGCTTGCAGATGATACTAAAACCGGCCGTGTGGTTGATAATGAAGAAAGCTGTGGACTGCAGGGAGATATCAATGGACTGGTCAGGTGGGCAGAACAGTGGCAAATGGAATTTAATCCGGAGAAGTGTGAGGTAATGTATTTGGGGAGGGCTAACAAGGCAAGGGAATACACATTAAATGGTAGGGCACTGAAGTGTAAAGGAACAAAGGACCTGGGAGTGCAGGTCCACAGATCCCTGAAGGTAGCAGGCCAGGTGGATAAGGTGGTTAAGGCGGTATACGGAATACTTGCCTTTATTAGCCAAGGCAGAGAATACAAGAGCAGGGAGGTTATGCCTGAACTGTATAAAACACTGGTTACCCCGCGGCTGGAGTACTGCATGCAGTTCTGATCACATTACAGGAAGGATGTGATTGCACTGGAAAGAGTGGGAGAGCTATGGTGATAGGGGATTCTATTGTAAGAGGAATAGATAGGTGTTTCTGCGGCCGCAATCGAGACTCCAGGATGGTATGTTGCCTCCCTGGTGCAAGGGTAAAGGATGTCTCGGAGCGGCTGCAGTGCATTGTGGAGGGGGAGAGTGAACAGCCAGTTGTGGTGGTGCAGAAAGGTACCAATGATATAGTAAAAAAATGGGATGAGGTCCTACAAGCTGAATTTAAGGAGCTAGGAGTTAAATTAAAAAGTAGGACCTCAAAAGTAGTAATCTCAGGATTGCTACCTGTGCCACGTGCTAGTCAGAGTAGGAATCGCAGGATAGTTCACATGAATACGTGGCTTGAAGAGTTGTGCAGAAGGGAGGGATTCAAATTCCTGGGACATTGGAACCGGTTCTGGGGGAGGTGGACCAGTACAAACCGGATGGTCAACACCTGGGCAGGACCGGAACCAATGTTCTAGGGTGAGTGTTTGCTCGTGCTGCTGGGGAGGGGTTAAACTAATATGGCAGAGGAATGGGAATCTATGCAGGAAGACAGAGGGAAGTAAAAAGGGGACAGAAGCAAAAGGTAGGAAGGAGAAAAGCAAGAGTGGAGGGCAGAGAAATCAAGGGCAAAAATCAAAAAGGGCCACATTACAACATAATTCTAAAAGGACAAAGTGTGTTAAAAAAACAAGCCTGCAGGCTCTGAGTCTCAATGCAAGGAGCAATCGTAATAAGGTGGATGAATTGACCGTGCAGATAGCTGTTAACAGATATGATGTAATTGGGATTACGGAGACATGGCTCCAGGGTGACCAAGTCTGGGAACTCAACATCCAGGGTATTCAATATTCAGGAAGGACAGACAGGAAGGAAAAGGAGGTGGGGTAGCGTTACTGGTTGAAGAGAAGATTAATGGAATAGTAAGGAAGGACATTAGCTTGGATGATGTGGAATCTGTATGGGTAGAGCTGCGAAACACCAAAGTGCAGAAAATGTTAGTGGGAGTTGTGTACAGACCACCAAACAGGAGGAGGTTGGGGCTAGCATCAAACAGGAAATTAGGGACACGTGCAATAAAGGTACAGCAGTTATCATGGGTGACTTTAATCTACATATAGATTAGGCTAACCAAACTGGTAGCAATACTGTGGAGGAGGATTTCCTAGAGTGTATAAGGGATGGTTTTCTATACCAATGTGTCGAGGAACCAACTAGAGGGTCTTGTGTAACGAGAGGATTAATTAGCAATCTTGTCGTGTGGGGGCCCTTGGGGAAGAGTGACCATAATATGGTAGAATTCTTCATCAAGATGGAGAGTGACACAGTTAATTCAGAGACTAGGGTCCTGAACTTAAAGAAAGGAAACTTTGATGGTATGAGACGTGAATTGGCTAGGATAGACTGGAGAATGATACTTAAAGGGTTGACGGTGGATAGGTAATGGCAGACATTTAAAGATCATATGGATGAACTATAACAATTGTACATCACTGTGTGGTGTAAGAATAAAAAAGGGAAGGTGGCTCAACCGTGGCTAACGAGGGAAATTGGGGAAAGTATTAAATCCAAGGAAGAGGCATATAAATTGGCCAGAAAAAGCAGCAAACCTGAGGACTGGGAGAAATTTAGAATTCAGCAGAGGACTAAGGGTTTAATTAGGAGGGGGAAAAGAGAGTATGAGAGTAAGCTTGCAGTGAACACAAAAGCTGACAGAAAAAGCTTCTATAGATATGTGAAGAGAAAAAAATTAGTGAAGACTAATGTACATAAGAACATAAGAATTAGGAACAGGAGAAGGCCATCTAGCCCCTCGAGCCTGCTCCGCCATTCAACAAGGTCATGGCTGATCTGGCCGTGGACTCAGCTCCACTTACCCGCCCGCTCCCCGTAACCCTTAATTCCCTTATTGGGTAAAAATCTATCTATCTGTGATTTGAATACATTCAATGAGCTAGCCTCAACTGCTTCCTTGGGCAGAGAATTCCACAGATTCACAACCCTCTGGGAGAAGAAATTCCTTCTCAACTCGGTTTTAAATTGGCTCCCCCATATTTTGAGGCTGTGCTAGTCTCCTCGAGACAACCTCTCTGCCTCTATCTTGTCTATCCCTTTCATTATTTTAAATGTTTCTATAAGATCACCCCTCATCCTTCTGAACTCCAACGAGTAAAGACCCAATCTACTCAATCTATCATCATAAGGTAACCCCCTCATCTCCGGAATCAGCCTAGTGAATCGTCTCTGTACCTACTCCAAAGCTAGTATATCCTTCCTTAAGTAAGGTGACCAAAACTGCACGCAGTACTCCAGGTGCGGCCTCACCAATACCCTGTACAGTTGCAGCAGGACCTCCCTGCTTTTGTACTCCATCCCTCTCGCAATGAAGGCCAACATTCCATTCGCCTTCCTGATTACCTGCTGCAATTGCAAACTAACTTTTTGCGATTCATGCACAAGGACCCCCAGGTCCCTCTGCACCGCAGCATGTTGTAATTTCTCCCCATTCAAATAATATTCCCTTTTACTGTTTTTTTTCCCCAAGGTGAATGACCTCCGACATTGTATTCCATCTGCCAAACCTTAGCCCTTTCACTTAACCTATCTGAATCTCTTTGCAGCCTCTCTGTGTCCTCTACACAACCCGCTTTCCCACTAATCTTTGTGTCATCTGCAAATTTTGTTACACTACACTCTGTCCCCTCTTCCAGGTCATCTATGTATATTGTAAACAGTTGTGGTCCCAGCACCGATCCCTGTGGCACACCACTAACCACCGATTTCCAACCCGAAAAGGACCCATTTTTCCCAACTCTCTGCTTTCTGTGAGCCAGCTAATTCTCTATCCATGCTAATACATTTCCTCTGACTCCGCGTACCTTTATCTTCTGCAGTAACCTTTTGTGTGGCACCTTATCGAATGCCTTTTGAAAATCCATCGGTACACTTCTATCCACCATGCTCATTATATCCTCAAAGAATTCCAGTAAATTAGTTAAACATGATTTCCCCTTCATGAATCCATGTTGCGTCTGCTTGATTGCACTATTCCTATCTAGATGTCCCGCTATTTCTTCCTTAATGATAGTTTCAAGTATTTTCCCCACGACCGATGTTAAACTAATCGGCCTATAGTTACCTGCCTTTTGTCTGCCCCCTTTTTTAAACAGAGGTGTTACATTAGCTGCTTTCCAATCCGCTGGTACCTCCCCAGAGTCCAGAGAATTTTGGTAGATTATAACGAATGTATCTGCTATAACTTCTGCCATCTCTTTTAATACCCTGGGATTCATTTAATCAGAACCAGGGAACTTGTCGACCTTGAGTCCCATTAGCCTGTCCAGCACTACCCCCCTAGTGATAGTGATTGTCTCAAGGTCCTCCCTTCCCACATTCCTGTGACCAGCAATTTTTGGCATGGTTTTTGTGTCTTCCACTGTGAAGACCGAAGCAAAATAATTGTTGAAGGTCTCAGCCATTTCCACATTTCCCATGATTAAATCCCCCTTCTCATCTTCTAAGGGACCAACATTTACTTTAGTCACTCTTTTCCATTTTATATATCTGTAAAAGCTTTTACTATCCGTTTTTATGTTTTGCGCAAGTTTACCTTCGTAATCTATCTTTCCTTTCTTTATTGCTTTCTTAGTCATTCTTTGCTGTCGTTTAAAATTTTCCCAATCTTCTATTTTCCCACTAACCTTGGCCACCTTATACGCATTGGTCTTTAATTTGATACTCTCCTTTATTTCCTTGGTTATCCACGGCTGGTTATCCCTTCTCTTACCGCCCTTCTTTTTCACTGGAACATATTTTTGTTGAGCACTATGAAAGAGCTCCTTAAAAGTCCTCCACTGTTCCTCAATTGTGCCACCGTTTAGTCTGTGTTTCCAGTCTACTTTAGCCAACTCTGCCCTCATCCCACTGTAGTCCCCTTTGTTTAAGCATAGTACACTCATTTGAGACACTACTTCCTCACCCTCAATCTGTATTACAAATTCAACCATACTGTGATCACTCATTCCGAGAGGATCTTTTACTCGGAGATCGTTTATTAATCCTGTCTCATTACGCAGGACCAGATCTAAGATAGCTTGCTCCCTTGTAGGTTCTGTAACATACTGTTCTAAGAAACAATCCCGCATGCATTCTATGAATTCCTACTCCAGGCTACCCCGGGCGATTTGATTTGACCAATCAATATGTAGGTTAAAATCCCCCATGACTACTGCCATTCCTTTTTCACATGCCTCCATTATTCCCTTGATTATTGCCCGCCCCACCATGAAGTAATTATTTGGGGGCCTATAAACTACGCCCACCAGTGACTTTTTCCCCTTACTTTCTCTAATCTCTCCCCACAATGATTAAACATTTTGTTCATTCGAACCAATATCGTCTCTCACAACTGCCCTATCATCCTTTATTAACAGAGCTACCCCACCTCCTTTCCCTTCTTGTCTATCTTTCAGAATCGTCAGATACCCCTGTATGTTTAATTACCAGTCTTGGCCACCCTGCAACCACGTACATCCCTTGCAGTCAGAATCAGATGAATTCATACTCGGGGAACAAGGAAATGGCAGACCAATTGAACAAATACTTTGGTCCTGCCTTCACTAAAGAAGACACGAATAACCTCCTGAAAATACTAGGGGACCGAGGGTCTAGCGAGAAGGGAGAACTGAGGGAAATCCTTATTAGTCAGGAAATGGTGTTCGGGAAATTGAAGGGACTGAAGGCCGATAAATCCCAGGGCCTGCATCCCAATCTGCATAAGGGAGTGGCCCTAGAAACAGTAGTTGCATTGGTGATCATTTTCCAACATCCATGGACTCTGGATCAGTTCCTATGGATTGGAGGGTAGCTAATGTAACCCCATGATTTAAAAAAAGGAGAGAGAAAACGGGTAATTATAGACTGGTTAGCCTGACATCAGTAGTGGGGAAAATGTCGGAATCAATTATTAAAGATGCAATAGCAGCACATTTGGAAAGCAGTGACAGGATCGGTCCAAGTCAGCATGGATTTATGAAAGGGAAATCATGCTTGACAAATCTTCGAGATTTTTTTGAGCATGTAACTAGTAGAGTGGACAAGGGAGAACCAGTGGATGTGATGTATTTGTAATTTCAAAAGGCTTTTGACAAGGTCCCACACAGATTAGTGTGCATAATTAATGCACATGGTATTGGAGGTAATGTACTGATGTGGATTGAGAACTGGTTGGCAGACAGGAAGCAAAGAGTAGGAATAAACGGGTCCTTTTCAGAATGGCAGGCAGTGACTAGTGGGGTGCCGCAGGGCTCAGTGCTGGGACCCCAGCTCTTTACAATATACATTAATGATTGAGACAAAGGAATTGAATGTAATATTTCCAAGTTTGCAGATGACACTAAGCTGGGTGGTGGTGTGAGCTGTGAGGGGGACGCTAGGAGGCTGCAGGGTGACTTGGACAGGTTAGGTGAGTGAGCAAATGCATGGCAGATGCAGTATAATATGGATAAATGTGAGGTTATCCACTTTGGTGGCAAAAACACGAAGGCAGAATATTATCTGAATGGTGACAGATTAGGAAAAGGGGAGGTGCAATGAGACCTAGGTGTCATGGTTCATCAGTCATTGAAGGTAGGCATGCAGGTACAGCAGGCGGTGAAGAAAGCAAATGGCATGTTAGCCTTCATAGCGAGGGGATTTGAGTATAGGAGCAGGGAGGTGTTACTGCAGTTGTACAGGGCCTTGGTGAGACCACACCTGGAGTAGTGTGTGCAGTTTTGGTCTCCTAATCTGAGGAAGGACATTTTTGCTATTGAGGGAGTGCAGCGAAGGTTCACCAGACTGATTCCCGGGATGGCAGGACCGACATATGAAGAAAGACTGGATCGACTGGGCCTGTATTCAATGGAATTTAGAAGAATGAGAGGGGATCTCATGGAAATATATAAAATTCTGACGTGATTGGACAGCTTAGATGCAGGAAGAATGTTCCCGACGTTGGGAAAGTCCAGAACCAGGGGTCACAGTCCAAGTATACGGGGTAAGCCATTTAGGACCGAGATGAGGAGAAACTTCTTCACTGAGAGAATTGTGAACCTGTGGAATTCTTTACCACAGAAAGTTGTTGAGACCAGTTCATTAGATATATTCAAGAGGGAGTTAGATGTGGCCCTTACAGCTAAAGGGATCAAGGGGTAGCGAGAGAAAGCAGGAAAGAGGCACTGAAGTTGCATGATCAGCCGTGATCTTATTGAATGGTGGTGCAGGCTCGAAGGGCCGAATGGCCTACTCCTGCACCTATTTTTTATTTTTCTAAAGGGTACAGAGGAGATTTACCAGGATGTTGCCTGGACTGGAGAATTTTGGCTATGAGGAAAGATTGGGGATGCTGGGTCTGTTTTCTTTGGAACAGAGGAGGCTGAACGGAGACCTGATTGAGGTGTATAAAACTATGAGGGACCTGGATAGAGTGGATAGGAAGGACCTGTTTCCCCTGGCAGAGGGTTCAACAACCAAGGGGCCTGTTTTAAAGTAATTGGAGGTGTCATGTATGCAACCACAATGTAACACCACTGTATATACTCAACCTAGATGCACACCTTGACTACAAGGAGTGAACTTGTGGGAGACACTCCTTACCTGATCACACAGGTATAAAAAGGGAGCTCCCATGGAGGGTCATCGTCTTTGGAGTCCTGTGAATAAAGAGTGATGGTCACAGAGTGGCCTTGTCCCCAGAATGTGCCTCGTGTGGTTTCATGCTGTAGAGTAAGGACTTTACATTGGCGACGAGAAACGGGAATTCACGACCCACGAGAATGGCCACCGGTAGCACAGAGGAACGGTACTGTGTTGGGGAAGACTGGGACGATTTTGTCGAGAGGCTTCAGCAAAGCTTCGTTACGAAAGAATGTCTGGGGGATGCAGCGGCAGACAAGCGAAGGGCTCATCTCCTGACCAGCTGTGGACCAAAGACTTGCGCACTCATGAAGGACTTACTAGCACCCGAAAAGCCGACAGACAAAACCTTTGAAGAACTTCACAAAATGATCAGGGAGCATATCAAACCGGCCAGTAGCATACATATGGCCCGACACAGATTCTACACCCACCGACGTCGTGAAGGACAGAGCATACCGGACTTCGTAGCGGAACTCTGGCGTTTGGCCAGCCTCTGTAAGTTCACAGACGCCTGAAGAGGGTGGGGGGGATGCTAAGCGACTTCTTTACCGAGGGCATCAGTCATGCGAGAATTTTCCGCAAATTAATTGAGACCAGGGATTTGACCTTGGAAGCGGCGGCGTTGATAGCTCAAACTTTCATAGCAGGGGAGGAAGAGACAAAAATAATATATGCGTGCAATTCTGCCTCTAACGCGCGATGGATCAGGGAGTCAACATCATCAATGCGACTCAGAGCCCCGCACGCAGGCAGGGGCAGTCCGACACTCCCCAGGCAGCAATAGACCCCAGAGTAGGACTTCAACAGAGACAATGGCAGGGTGAACGGACATTCACGCCATCACAGTGGACAATGCGGCCCGGGATGGGGCCATTGACACCCACTAATAGGGTACTTAAGAGCAGTCAAAGGGATAGTCAGCGCAGAATGCCTGGCCATAGTCCCTTTGTTCCTAACAATGGAAACTTTAACTCATTCTGGAGGTGTGGGGGAAAACATTCAGCTAGATCTTGCAGATTTCAACAGTTTGTCTGCAGGAACTGCAATCTCAATGGCCACTTAGCTCGAATGTGCAGGAAGTCTACAACTGGACTAATATATGAGGTGGATGGACCAGAAGAGGGTTCTTTGAGGCAGGATGGCTTTTGGGGCAAATCGATGGATGCCGAGGTTCAGCGGGTCCATGTGGTGAATACTCACAGTTCATACACCAAAACGCCACCAATAACGATGAGGGTTTTATTAAACGATATCCCTGTACGCATGGAGCTGGACACTGGGGCCAGCCAGTCACTCATGGGCGTTCAACAATTTGAGAAGCTATGGCCACATAAAGCCAGTAGACCCAAATTAGCACGTATTGAGACACAATTACGGACTTACACTAAAGATATCATTCCGGTGCTAGGCAGTGCAATGTTGGCGGTCACACACAATGGGTTAGTGAATCGGCTGCTGCTCTGGATTGTCCGTGTTATGTAGGAGGCCTTCGTGGCCGATTCCGATGACAAATGTATCCCTTAATGCTTCATTGTGATCGCCAAACTCACACAGTGCAGCTAGTCTTCTTAAGTGTGCAGCATACTTGGCAATTTCTTGGCCCTCAGGTCGCCGGTAAGTGTAAAACTGGTGCCTGGCTTTCTTTCGGTTTTAGTTGTTCCTGTATGATTGTTACAAGTTCCTCATAGCTCTTGGAGGTTGTCTTCTCCGGGGCTAGTAAGTCCCTGACGAGACCGTAGATGGTGGGCCCACAACTGCTAAGCAGGATGGCCCTGCGTTTGTTCGGTAGTGTGGCCGGTGTGTCCTCGTCCAGGTCGTTGACTATAAAGAAGTGTTCCAATCTTTCCACAAAAGCGTCCCAATCTTCCCCCTCCGTAAATTGCTGAAAGTTGCTGAGGTTAGACATGTTGAGCATGTAGGTCATGATCCCGTATTCCCGTCGCCAGTTGTGGTGTATGTAGGCACCTTTAGTAATGACTCCACGAGGCAGGGTATGGTGCTTAAACTCTGCAGACTTGCAGTCCTTTATTAGC
This sequence comes from Pristiophorus japonicus, assembly GCF_044704955.1. Taxonomy (NCBI): domain Eukaryota; kingdom Metazoa; phylum Chordata; class Chondrichthyes; family Pristiophoridae; genus Pristiophorus; species Pristiophorus japonicus. Next base: position 208,005 of record NW_027254616.1, read on the forward strand.
AACTCCTGAGTGCCAACAGGCTGTGTGTTCTTTTTTATACTGGGTTACCTACCTGGGTCTCCAGCAACAGCACCCTCTAGTGTACCAGTAAGGTGTGTACAGTCCAAGGGTACATTCAATGTTGCCTATAGTGTTACAGACATCACACAGTAAACAGGCAACCCTGAGTCCACCACATGGGGCAAACCGGATGGCCCCGTGCTGGCGCTGAGGAAACCACAGGGCCCACCAGTACCGCTACAAAGACTCTGCATGCAAAGGCTGCAAAGAAAAAGGGCACCTTCAGAGAATGTGCAGAAAAGGCTGTGTCTCTGATGAGTGGCTGATCACCGGGGCTCCGACACAGATGAAGATGAAGCTGCTCAAACCCTGGGAGAGGAGTATGGAATCTTTACCTGCTCCACCGGAAGTTCTCCGTGGATGATGGAAGTGGACATCGACGGGATCCCAGTCTGCATGGAGATTGACACAGGGGCGAGCCAGTCTGTGATGAGCCAAAAGGCCTTTGAAAACATTTGGAGGAATCCTGCCACTCGACCAAAAGTGTCTCCTGTGCAGGCAAAGCTGCTCACCTGCACCAAAGGTAAAATCCAAATCGTTGGCAGTGTAGACGTCCCGGTCTCCCAGAGCGGCGTGTTGCACAAACTCCCCCTGTGGATTGTAGCTGGCCACGGTCCCACGCTGCTGGGCAGGAATTGGATGAACTGGGTCCACATCAGGCGAAGTGGTGCTGTGGAAGAAAAGAGCACCACAGCCTGCTTGCAAAAAGACCACAAAATGGCTGCAGCACCACAAGCATGTGGAAGAAAGGAGCACCACAAAATGGCTGCTGCTTGGTGAGCAGCAGACCTGCATTCAAAATGCGAGTCAACATGGAGGAGCATCATGTGACATCGAGCGGCCAATCGGATTTGAAAGCTCCCTTAAAGGAGACCGGTAACAAAAAATGTTTTAAAGGGGAAGTTCCAACTATTTGAGTACACAGACTTTAAAGCTGAAGATGCAATTAAAGGGTGCAAGTATGAAAATGTATGCAATGTAACCATGAATTGTGATGCTGGTTTAACTAATGTGACTATTGAGATGAATGCAGGTGTCAGTAAGGTTCAGAACAAGTTTATGCTGCTTAACAATAATGATAGAGATTGTGAAATGCCTAATGTAACCATGTCTGTTGAAACCAGGACACCCAAAAGTGATGCATGTGCTAGAATGTATAATGCAGGCTCGACTATGTGTGATCAGAGCCAAGGTGTCATGTATACCGGTAGGACACTGCCAAAGGACATTGGGTCTGACAGGGACCATGCTGATGCCAATGGAATCCCCCTGTGGGAGACCCCCAGGTCCAGCAGGCTACCTGACCATGTAGCCTGGACCTTTGGAACAAATGTGATGCCCCTTGCAGGACACACGCACAGCCAGTGGGAGCAGACCCACTACAGGGACAGTGGTCAATGGGCAGCCCAGCCACCACCAATGGCAACCGGCACCAGATCAGCCCTACAGCCCCTGGCCACCAGGGCCAACACCAGGAGCATGAGGCCAATACCCTCCAGCTTCCCTGGCAAATCCTGGGATGACCTGACCCTCATCCCCATTGGTGGACAAGGAGCCCACCCAGTCTTGTGGCCCTGCCCACCACCCCACAACTACCCACATCACAGTGTGTACACACCACCCACTGCTGCCGTGGCTACCTCCCCGAGGAATCCCACAACAGTGACACCCACATGGTCTGTGTGTGAGGGAGGGGAAACGTACGAGGCCAGCCTCAAGCACAGGGGTCACACCTGGCAACCACACAACCCTCACCACAACCTCCCATAGCCAACCACTGATCACCTCCCCTGGGCAGGACAATAAGGATATGAAAAATGCTCAGGGGGGAGTATTGTTGTGTATGCATGCCTGTTTACTGTGTGATGTCTGTAACACTGTATGCAACATTGAATGTACCCTTGTACTGTACATACCTTACCGGTACATTGGAGGGTGCTGTTGCTGGAGACCCAGGGGTTGCCGGCACACGGCAGGTAACCCAGTATAAAAAGGAACACACAGCTTGTTGTTGGTACTCAGGAGTTGCTAATAAAGGACTGCAAGTCTGCAGAGTTTAAGCACCATACCCTGCCTCGTGGAGTCATTACTAAAGGTGCCTACATATACTGCAGTCCCGGGCAATGGTCCCACACTGTTGGGGAGGAGCTGGTTAGCCGAGATGAACTGGAAATGGGGGGATGGTCACACAATGTCATCTGTGGAGCGAAGTTCGTGCTCACAAGTCCTACAACAATTCAATTCACTATTCCAACCTGGCATTGTGACTTTCAAAGGCACTAAAGTAGTGATACACATCACCCCGGACACCAGGCCAGTGCACCACAAAGCCAGAGATGTGCTGTATGTGATGCGGGAAAAGATCGAGAGCGAATTGGACCGGCTGTTGAGAGAGGGCATCATCTCGCCTGTTGAATTCAGCGACTGGGCGAGCCCCATCGTCCCCGTCCTAAAAGCAGACGGCTCTGTCAGGATCTGTGGCGACGACAAGGCCACTATCAATCGGGTGTCCCTACAAGATCAATACCCGTTCCCGAGAGTGGAGGACCTCTTCGCCATGCTGGCAGGCGGCAAGCTGTTCACCAAGTTGGACTTCACTTCAGCCGAAATGACCCAGGAACTGGCCGACAAATCTAAACTACTGACCACCATCACCACACACAAGGGACTGTTCATTTATAACAGGTGCCCATTTGGCAACGAAACATGGAAAGCCTGCTTAAATCCATTCCTGGAACGATCGTATTCCAGGACGACATCCGCATCACGGGTCGTGACACCGAGGAACACCTCCACAACCTGGAGGAGGTGCTACACTGACTGGACTGGGTAGGCCTGCGACTAAAGAAGACTAAATGTGTGTTCTTAGCTCCTGAGGTTGAGTTTCTGGGCAGGAGGGTTGCTGCAGATGGGATTCGGCCCACCGAATCCAAAACAGAGGCGATTCGACGAGCAGCCAGGCCCTGCAACACAACGGAGTTGCATTCATTCCTGGGATTGTTAACCTACATATCGATTGGTCAAATCAAATCGCACGGGGTAGCCTGGAGGAGGGATTGTTTCTTAGAACATTATGTTACAGAACCTACAAGGGAGTAAGCTATCTTAGATCTGGTCCTGTGTAATGAGACAGGAATAATAAACAATCTCCTAGTAAAAGATCCTCTCGGAATGAGTGATCACAGTTTGGTTGAATTTGTAATACAGATTGAGGGTGAGGAAGTAGTGTCTCAAACAAGCGTACTATGCTTAAACAAAGGGGACTACAGTGGGATGAGGGCAGAGTTGGCTAAAGTAGACTGTAACAAAATTTGCAGATGACACAAAGATTAGTGGGAAAGCGGGTTGTGTAGAGGACACAGAGATGCTGCAAAGAGATTTGGATAGGTTAAGCGAATGGGCTAAGGTTTGGCAGATGGAATACAATGTCGGAAAGTGTGAGGTCATCCACCTTGGGAAAAAAAAAACAGTAAAAGGGAATATTATTTGAATGGGGAGAAATTACAACATGCTGAGGTGCAGAGGGACCTGGGTGTCCTTGTGCATGAATCCCAAAAAGTTAGTTTGCAGGTGCAGCAGGTAATCAGGAAGGCGAATGGAATGTTGGCCTTCATTGCGAGAGGGATGGAGTACAAAAGCAGGGAGGTCCTGCTGCAACTGTACAGGGTATTGGTGAGGCCGCACCTGGAGTACTGCGTGCAGTTTTGGTTGCCTTACTTAAGGAAGGATATACTAGCTTTGGAGGGGGTACAGAGACGATTCACTCGGCTGATTCCGGAGATGAGGGGGTTACCTTATGATGATAGATTGAGTAGACTGGGTCTTTACTCGTTGGAGTTCAGAAGGATGAGGGTTGATCTTATAGAAACATTTAAAATAATGAAAGGGATAGACAAGATAGAGGCAGAGAGGTTGTTTCCACTGGTCGGGGAGACTAGAACTAGGGGGCACAGCCTCAAAATATGGGGGAGCCAATTTAAAACCGAGTTGAGAAGGAATTTCTTCTCCCAGAGGGTTGTGAATCTGTGGAATTCTCTGCCCAAGGAAGCAGTTGAGGCTAGCTCATTGAATGTATTCAAGTCACAGATAGATAGATTTTTAACCAATAAGGGAATTAAGGGTTACGGGGAGCGGGCGGGTAAGTGGAGCTGAGTCCACGGCCAGATCAGCCATGATCTTGTTGAATGGCGGAGCAGGCTCGAGGGGCTAGATGGCCTTCTCCTGTTCCTAATTCTTATGTTTTTATGTAAGACCAATACCCGCTCCCGAGAGCGGAGGACCTTTTTGCCACACTGGCAGGTGGTAAGCTGTTCACGAAGCTGGACCTCACTTTGGTCGACATGACTCAGGAACTGACTGAAGAATCCAAGCTTCTGACCATCATCACCACACACAAGGGATTATTTATCTACAACAGGTGTCCGTTTGTCATTCGTTCGGCAGCAGCTATCTTTCAGAGAAACATGGAAAGTTTGCTCAAACCCATTCCTGGAACGATCGTATTCCAGGACGACATCCTAATAACGGGTCGAGACACCGAGGAACACCTCCACAACCTGGAGGAGGTGCTACACCGATTGGAACGGGTAGGCCTGCGGCTGAAAAAGGCCAAGTGCGTGTTTTTGGCCCCAGAGGTGGAGTTTTTGGGCAGGAGGGTTGCCGCAGACGGGATCCGGCCCACTGAATCAAAAACTGAGGCGATCCACCGGGCACCCAGGCCCGGCAACACGTCATTCCTGGGACTTTTGAACTATTTCGGGAACTTTCTGCTGAACTGAAGCACATTGTTGGAGCCGTTACACATGTTCCTGCGTAAAGGTTGTGAATGGTTTTGGGGGGACTGTCAAGAACGGGCTTTCAATAAGGCAAGGAACCTGCTGTGTTCCAACAAACTGTTGACTTTGTAAAAAAACTGGTTTTAACATGCGATGCGTCATCCTACGGGGTTGGGTGTGTGTTGCAGCAGGGTAACGATGACGGCCGACTCCAACCGGTGGCTTACGCCTCCAGGTTGCTCTCCCAGGCAGAGCGTGGATACAGCGCGGTCGAGAAGGAGGCACTCGCGTGTGTGTACCGTGTGAAAAAGATGCACCAGTACCTTTTTGGTAGACAGTTTGAGCTAGAGACAGACCACAAGCCATTAACATCCCTGTTGTCCGACAGCAAGGCTGTCAACGTCAATGTGTCAGCTCACATACAGCGCTGGGCCCTCACGCTGGCTGCGTATGACTACACCATACGGCACTGGCCAGGCACCGAAAATTGCGCTGACGCTCTCAGCAGGCTCCCACTGGCCACCACCGAGGGGGCGTCGGAGCAGAGCGCCGAGATGGTCATGGCCGTTGAGGCTTTTGACACTGTGGGCTCCCCCATCACAGCCCACCAGATCAAACTCTGGACCAACAGGGACCCCCTCCTATCCATGATAAAGAAATGTGTCCTGACTGGTGATTGGGCGCCCGCACACAGGGCGTGCCCCGAGGAAGTCAGGCCGTTTCAGAGATGGATGGATGAACTCTCCGTCCAAGCCGACTGCCTGTTATGGGGCAGCCGGGTAGTCATGCCCCAGAAAGGAAGGGAAGCGTTCATCAGGGAACTCCACAGCGAGCACCCAGGCATCGTGCTAATGAAGGCCATTGCCCGGTCACATGTATGGTGGCCAGGGATTGACTCAGACCTGGAACATTGGGTTCACAGGTGCACGACGTGTGTCCAGATGGGTAATGCCCCCAGGGAGGCCCCACTCAGCCCGTGGACCTGACCCACTAGACCATGGTCACGTATTCACGTAGACTATGTGGGCCCGTTCATGGGGAAAATGTTCCTGATCGATGTCGATGCATACTTGAAGTGGATCGGGTGCATCATATTAAACTCATGCACGACATCCATGACCGTGGAGAGTGCGTACGGTTTTCGTGACCCATGGCCTGCCGGACACCCTGGTCAGCGACAATGGCCTGTGTTTCGCCAGACATGAATTCCAGGAGTTTATGTCGGGCAATGGTATCAAGCACGTCCGGACAGCACCGTTCAAGCCGGCTTCCAATGGCCAGGGGGAACGGGCGGTCCAAGTCATAAAACAGGGCATGCTACGCATCCAAGGACCCTCCCTTCAGTACCGTCTATCACGCCTCCTGCTGGCCTACAGGTCCCGGCCGCACTCGTTCATGGGAGTCCCTGGCAGACATTGTTGAGGGCAAGCGCCAGTCCCAAACCGAGCTCCATGATCGAGGCTCAAGTGGGAGGTGTATAGAAATAGATGACCCGGTATTTTACTTAACCATGCTTTGGGACCCAAGTGGCTTGAGGGCACCGTAATTGGCAAAGAAGGAAGATGGTGGTCAGACTAAACAATGGGCAGATATGCCGCAAACACTTGGACCAAGTAAAGACAAGGTTCAGTGCAGACATGGAGGAACCGGAAGAGCATGAGATAGCACCCACACCACTGCCAGCGCACGAGCAACAAAGACAGCCCACAGCATGCACAGTCCCTGCGGCCAGCCCGGACAGGCCGGAATCACCTCAAGTGACAGAGACACGTGCTGAGGCTCAGTCACCAGAGCCACAACTGCAGCGCTCCACGAGAGAGCGACGACCACCTGACAGACTTAACCTCTGAAACTAAAAGACCTAAGGGGGGAGGTGATGTCATGTATTTAACCATCTTGCAATGACATAGCCATGTAACTGTAACTCATGTACACTGTACCTGTACCCTAGAAATGCACACCGTGACCACAGGGGGTGAACTTGCAGGAGACACTCCTCACCTGGGTTTCCAGGTATAAAAGGGGAGGTGCCACCCAAGGTCAGCACTCCTTGGTTCTGGCAATAAAGGTGAAGGTCACAGAGTGACCGTGTCTGATATATCTAGGTCTCGTGTGAGTTTGTAGTAAGGTGCAGGGACACTACACTTGCCACTTACCAGCCCAAGCCTGAATGTTGTCCAGGACTTGCTGTATGTGGGCACGGACTGCTCCATTATCTGAGGAGTTGTGAATGGAACTGAACACTGTGCAGTCATCAGCGAACGTCCCCACTTCTGACCTTATGATGGAGGGAAGGTCATTGATGAAGCAGCTGAAGATGTTTGGGCCGAGGACACTGCCCTGAGGAACTCCTGCAGCGATGTCCTGGGGCTGTGATGATTGACCTCCAACCACCACAACCATCTCCCTTTGTGCTGGGTATGACTCCAGCCAGTGGGGAGTTTCCCCCGATTCCCACTGACCAGTTTTACTCGGGCTCCTTGATGCCACACTCAGTCAAATGCTGCCTTGATGTCGAGGGCAGTCACTCTCCCCTCACCTCTGGAATTGAGCTCTTGTGTCCATGTTTGGACCGAGGCTGTAATGAGGTCTGGAGCCGAGTGATCCTGGTGGAACCCAAACTGAGCATCGGTGAGCAGGTTATTGGTGAGTAAGTTCTGCTTGATAGCACTGTCGATGACACCTTCCATCACTTTGCTGATGATTGAGAGTAGACTGATGGGGCGGTAATTGGCCGGATTGGGTTTGTCCTGCTTTTTGTGGACAGGACATACCTGGGCAGTTTCCACATTGTCGGGTAGATGCCAGTGTTGTAGCTGTACTGGAACAGCTTGGCGAGAGGCGCGGCTAGTTCTGGAGCACAAGTCTTCAGCACAACAGCCGGGATGTTGTCGGAGCCCAGAGCCGTTGCTGTATCCAATGCACTCAGCCGTTTCCTGATATCACGTGGAGTGAATCGAATTGGCTGAAGACTGGGTTCTGTGATGGGCCTCAGGAGTAGGCCGATATGGATCATCCACTCGGCACTTCTGGCTGGAGATGGTTGCAAAGGCTTCAGTCTTGTTTTTTGCACTCACGTGCTGGGCTCCGCCATCATTGATGGGGATATTCCATTAGTTGTTTAATGGTCCACCACCATTCACGATTGGATGTGGCAGGACCCTCTACTCTGTCCCTCACTCACTCCAGAACCCTCCACTCAATCTCTCACTCCAGCCGTACAACTCTAAAATTTGTGCGCTCCTCCAATTCTGGTCTTTTGTGCATCCCTGTGACAGTGAGAAAGAGAGAGAGAGAGAGAGGGGGGGGGTGGAGAGAGAGAGAGAGAAACAGAGAGAGAGAGAGAGAGAGAGAGAGAGAGAGAGAGAGGGGGAGGGAGGGAGAGAGAGACAGACAGAGAGAGAGAGACACATTGGCTTAGGAGGCAGGAAGCAGAGGGTAATGGTTGATGGGTGTTTTTGTGACTGGAAGGATGTTTCCAGTCGGGTTCCGCAGGGCTCAGTGCTGGGTCCCTTGCTTTTTGTGGTATATATCAGTGACTTGGACTTGAATGTATGGGGTATGATTAAGAAGCTTGCAGATGACATAAAACCGGCTGTGTGGTTGATAATGAAGAAGAAAGCTGTGGACTGCAGGAAGATATCAATATACTGGTCAGGTGGGCAGAACAGTGGCAAATGGAATTTAATCTGGAGAAGTGTGAGGTAATGTATTTGGGGAGGGCTAACAAGGCAAGGGAATTCACATTAAATGGTAGGGCACTGAAGTGTAAAGGAACAAAGGACCTGGGAGTGCAGGTCCACAGATCCCTGAAGGTAGCAGGCCAGGTGGATAAGGTGGTTAAGGCGGTATACGGAATACTTGCCTTTATTAGCCGAGGCAGAGAATACAAGAGCAGGGAGGTTATGCCTGAACTGTATAAAACACTGGTTACCCCGCGGCTGGAGTACTGCATGCAGTTCTGATCACATTACAGGAAGGACGTGATTGCACTGGAAAGAGTGGGAGAGCTATGGTGATAGGGGATTCTATTGTAAGAGGAATAGATAGGTGTTTCTGCGGCCGCAATCGAGACTCCAGGATGGTATGTTGCCTCCCTGGTGCAAGGGTAAAGGATGTCTCGGAGCGGCTGCGGTGCATTGTGGAGGGGGAGAGTGAACAGCCAGTTGTGGTGGTGCAGAAAGGTACCAATGATATAGTAAAAAAATGGGATGAGGTCCTACAAGCTGAATTTAAGGAGCTAGGAGTTAAATTAAAAAGTAGGACCTCAAAGGTAGTAATCTCAGGATTGCTACCAGTGCCACGTGCTAATCAGAATAGGAATCGCAGGATAGTTCAGATGGATACGTGGCTTGAAGAGTTGTGCAGAAGGGAGGGATTCAAATTCCTGGGACATTGGAACCGGTTCTGGGGGAGGTGGGACCAGTACAAACCGGACGGTCAACACCTGGGCATGATCGGAACCAATGTCCTAGGGGGAGTGTTTGCTCGTGCTGCTGGGGAGGGGTTAAACTAATATGGCAGGGGAATGGGAATCTATGCAGGAAGACAGAGGGAAGTAAAAAGGGGACAGAAGCAAAAGGTAGGAAGGAGAAAAGCAAGATTGGAGGGCAGAGAAACCCAAGGCGAAAATTAAAAAGGGCCACATTACAACATAATTCTAAAAGGACAAAGTGTGTTAAAAAAAACAAGCCTGCAGGATCTGAGTCTCAATGCAAGGAGCAATCGTAATAAGGTGGATGAATTGACTGCACAGATAGCTGTTAACGGATATGATGTAATTGGGATTACGGAGACATGGCTCCAGGGTGACCAAGGCTGGGAACTCAACATCCAGGGTATTCAATATTCAGGAAGGACAGACAGGAAGGAAAAGGAGGTGGGGTAACGTTACTGGTTAAAGAGGAGATTAATGGAATAGTAAGGAAGGACATTAGCTTGGATGATGTGGAATCTGTATGGGTCGAGCTGCGAAACACCAAAGTGCAGAAAATGTTAGTGGGAGTTGTGTACAGACCACCAAACAGGAGGAGGTTGGGGCTAGCATCAAACAGGAAATTAGGGACACGTGCAATAAAGGTACAGCAGTTATCATGGGTGACTTTAATCTACATATAGATTAGGCTAACCAAACTGGTAGCAATACTGTGGAGGAGGATTTCCTAGAGTGTATAAGGGATGGTTTTCTATACCAATGTGTCGAGGAACCAACTAGAGGGTCTTGTGTAACGAGAGGATTAATTAGCAATCTTATCGTGTGGGGGCCCTTGGGGAAGAGTGACCATAATATGGTAGAATTCTTCATTAAGATGGAGAGTGACACAGTTAATTCAGAGACTAGGGTCCTGAACTTAAAGAAAGGTAGCTTCGATGGTATGAGACGTGAATTGGCTAGGCTAGACTGGAGAATGATACTTAAAGGGTTGACGGTGGATAGGCAATGGCAGACATTTAAATATCACATGGATGAACTATAACAATTGTACATCACTGTGTGGTGTAAGAATAAAAAAGGGAAGGTGGCTCAACCGTGGCTAACGAGGGAAATTGGGGAAAGTATTAAATCCAAGGAAGAGGCATATAAATTGGCCAGAAAAAGCAGCAAACCTGAGGACTGGGAGAAATTTAGAATTCAGCAGAGGACTAAGGGTTTAATTAGGAGGGGGAAAAGAGAGTATGAGAGTAAGCTTGCAGTGAACACAAAAGCTGACAGAAAAAGCTTCTATAGATATGTGAAGAGAAAAAAATTAGTGAAGACTAATGTACATAAGAACATAAGAATTAGGAACAGGAGTAGGCCATCTAGCCCCTCGAGCCTGCTCCGCCATTCAACAAGATCATGGCTGATCTGGCCGTGGACACAGCTCCACTTACCCGCCCGCTCCCCGTAACCCTTAATTCCCTTATTGGTTAAAAATCTATCTATCTGTGATTTGAATACATTCAATGAGCTAGCCTCAACTGCTTCCTTGGGCAGAGAATTCCACAGATTCACAACCCTCTGGGAGAAGAAATTCCTTCTCAACTCGGTTTTAAATTGGCTCCCCCATATTTTGAGGCTGTGCTAGTCTCCTCGAGACAACCTCTCTGCCTCTATCTTGTCTATCCCTTTCATTATTTTAAATGTTTCTATAAGATCACCCCTCATCCTTCTGAACTCCAACGAGTAAAGACCTAATCTACTCAATCTATCATCATAAGGTAACCCCCTCATCTCCGGAATCAGCCTAGTGAATCGTCTCTGTACCCACTCCAAAGCTAGTATATCCTTCCTTAAGTAAGGTGACCAAAACTGCACGCAGTACTCCAGGTGCGGCCTCACCAATACCCTGTACAGTTGCAGCAGGACCTCCCTGCTTTTGTACTCCATCCCTCTCGCAATGAAGGCCAACATTCCATTCGCCTTCCTGATTACCTGCTGCAATTGCAAACTAACTTTTTGCGATTAATGCACAAGGACCCCCAGGTCCCTCTGCACCGCAGCATGTTGTAATTTCTCCCCATTCAAATAATATTCCCTTTTACTGTTTTTTTTCCCCAAGGTGAATGACCTCCGACATTGTATTCCATCTGCCAAACCTTAGCCCTTTCACTTAACCTATCTGAATCTCTTTGCAGCCTCTCTGTGTCCTCTACACAACCCGCTTTCCCACTAATCTTTGTGTCATCTGCAAATTTTGTTACACTACACTCTGTCCCCTCTTCCAGGTCATCTATGTATATTGTAAACAGTTGTGGTCCCAGCACCGATCCCTGTGGCACACCACTAACCACCGATTTCCAACCCGAAAAGGACCCATTTTTCCCAACTCTCTGCTTTCTGTGAGCCAGCTAATTCTCTATCCATGCTAATACATTTCCTCTGACTCCGCGTACCTTTATCTTCTGCAGTAACCTTTTGTGTGGCACCTTATCGAATGCCTTTTGAAAATCCATCGGTACACTTCTATCCACCATGCTCATTATATCCTCAAAGAATTCCAGTAAATTAATTAAACATGATTTCCCCTTCATGAATCCATGTTGCGTCTGCTTGATTGCACTATTCCTATCTAGATGTCCCGCTATTTCTTCCTTAATGATAGTTTCAAGTATTTTCCCCACGACAGATGTTAAACTAATCGGCCTATAGTTACCTGCCTTTTGTCTGCCCCCTTTTTTAAACAGAGGTGTTACATTAGCTGCTTTCCAATCCGCTGGTACCTCCCCAGAGTCCAGAGAATTTTGGTAGATTATAACGAATGTATCTGCTATAACTTCTGCCATCTCTTTTAATACCCTGGGATTCATTTAATCAGAACCAGGGAACTTGTCGACCTCGAGTCCCATTAGCCTGTCCAGCACTACCCCCCTAGTGATAGTGATTGTCTCAAGGTCCTCCCTTCCCACATTCCTGTGACCAGCAATTTTTGGCATGGTTTCTGTGTCTTCCACTGTGAAGACCGAAGCAAAATAATTGTTTAAGGTCTCAGCCATTTCCACATTTCCCATGATTAAATCCCCCTTCTCATCTTCTAAGGGACCAACATTTACTTTAGTCACTCTTTTCCATTTTATATATCTGTAAAAGCTTTTACTATCCGTTTTTATGTTTTGCGCAAGTTTACCTTCGTAATCTATCTTTCCTTTCTTTATTGCTTTCTTAGTCATTCTTTGCTGTCGTTTAAAATTTTCCCAATCTTCTATTTTCCCACTAACCTTGGCCACCTTATACGCATTGGTCTTTAATTTGATACTCTCCTTTATTTCCTTGGTTATCCACGGCTGGTTATCCCTTCTCTTACCGCCCTTCTTTTTCACTGCAATATATTTTTGTTGAGCACTATGAAAGAGCTCCTTAAAAGTCCTCCACTGTTCCTCAATTGTGCCACCGTTTAGTCTGTGTTTCCAGTCTACTTTAGCCAACTCTGCCCTCATCCCACTGTAGTCCCCTTTGTTAAAGCATAGTACACTCATTTGAGACACTACTTCCTCACCCTCAATCTGTATTACAAATTCAACCATACTGTGATCACTCATTCCGAGAGGATCTTTTACTCGGAGATCGTTTATTAATCCTGTCTCATTACGCAGGACCAGATCTAAGATAGCTTGCTCCCTTGTAGGTTCTGCAACATACTGTTCTAAGAAACAATCCCGCATGCATTCTATGAATTCCTACTCCAGGCTACCCCGGGCGATTTGATTTGACCAATCGATATGTAGGTTAAAATCCCCCATGACTACTGCCATTCCTTTTTCACATGCCTCCATTATTCCCTTGATTATTGCCCGCCCCACCATGAAGTTATTATTTGGGGGCCTATAAACTACGCCCACCAGTGACTTTTTCCCCTTACTATCTCTAATCTCTCCCCACAATGATTAAACATTTTGTTCATTCGAACCAATATCGTCTCTCACAACTGCCCTATCATCCTTTATTAACAGAGCTACCCCACCTCCTTTCCCTTCTTGTCTATCTTTCAGAATCGTCAGATACCCCTGTATGTTTAATTACCAGTCTTGGCCACCCTGCAACCACGTACATCCCTTGCAGTCAGAATCAGATGAATTCATACTCGGGGAACAAGGAAATGGCAGACCAATTGAACAAATACTTTGGTCCTGCCTTCACTAAAGAAGACACGAATAACCTCCTGAAAATACTAGGGGACCGAGGGTCTAGCGAGAAGGGAGAACTGAGGGAAATCCTTATTAGTCAGGAAATGGTGTTCGGGAAATTGAAGGGACTGAAGGCCGATAAATCCCAGGGCCTGCATCCCAATCTGCATAAGGGAGTGGCCCTAGAAACAGTAGTTGCATTGGTGATCATTTTCCAACATCCATGGACTCTGGATCAGTTCCTATGGATTGGAGGGTAGCTAATGTAACCCCATGATTTAAAAAAAGGAGAGAGAAAACGGGTAATTATAGACTGGTTAGCCTGACATCAGTAGTGGGGAAAATGTCGGAATCAATTATTAAAGATGCAATAGCAGCACATTTGGAAAGCAGTGACAGGATCGGTCCAAGTCAGCATGGATTTATGAAAGGGAAATCATGCTTGACAAATCTTCGAGATTTTTTTGAGCATGTAACTAGTAGAGTGGACAAGGGAGAACCAGTGGATGTGGTGTATTTGTAATTTCAAAAGGCTTTTGACAAGGTCCCACACAGATTAGTGTGCATAATTAATGCACATGGTATTGGAGGTAATGTACTGATGTGGATTGAGAACTGGTTGGCAGACAGGAAGCAAAGAGTAGGAATAAACGGGTCCTTTTCAGAATGACAGGCAGTGACTAGTGGGGTGCCGCAGGGCTCAGTGCTGGGACCCCAGCTCTTTACAATATACATTAATGATTGAGACAAAGGAATTGAATGTAATATTTCCAAGTTTGCAGATGACACTAAGCTGGGTGGTGGTGTGAGCTGTGAGGGGAACGCTAAGAGGCTGCAGGGTGACTTGGACAGGTTAGGTGAGTGAGCAAATGCATGGCAGATGCAGTATAATATGGATAAATGTGAGGTTATCCACTTTGGTGGCAAAAACACGAAGGCAGAATATTATCTGAATGGTGACAGATTAGGAAAAGGGGAGGTGCAATGAGACCTGGGTGTCATGGTTCATCAGTCATTGAAGGTAGGCATGCAGGTACAGCAGGCGGTGAAGAAAGCAAATGGCATGTTAGCCTTCATAGCGAGGGGATTTGAGTATAGGAGCAGGGAGGTGTTACTGCAGTTGTACAGGGCCTTGGTGAGACCACACCTTGAGTAGTGTGTGCAGTTTTGGTCTCCTAATCTGAGGAAGGACATTTTTGCTATTGAGGGAGTGCAGCGAAGGTTCACCAGACTGATTCCCGGGATGGCAGGACCGACATATGAAGAAAGACTGGATCGACTGGGCCTGTATTCAATGGAATTTAGAAGAATGAGAGGGGATCTCATGGAAATATATAAAATTCTGACGTGATTGGACAGCTTAGATGCAGGAAGAATGTTCCCGACGTTGGGAAAGTCCAGAACCAGGGGTCACAGTCCAAGTATACGGGGTAAGCCATTTAGGACCGAGATGAGGAGAAACTTCTTCACTGAGAGAATTGTGAACCTGTGGAATTCTTTACCACAGAAAGTTGTTGAGACCAGTTCATTAGATATATTCAAGAGGGAGTTAGATGTGGCCCTTACAGCTAAAGGGATTAAGGGGTAGCGAGAGAAAGCAGGAAAGAGGCACTGAAGTTGCATGATCAGCCGTGATCTTATTGAATGGTGGTGCAGGCTCGAAGGGCCGAATGGCCTACTCCTGCACCTATTTTTTATTTTTCTAAAGGGTACAGAGGAGATTTACCAGGATGTTGCCTGGACTGGAGAATTTTGGCTATGAGGAAAGATTGGGGATGCTGGGTCTGTTTTCTTTGGAACAGAGGAGGCTGAACGGAGACCTGATTGAGGTGTATAAAACTATGAGGGACCTGGATAGAGTGGATAGGAAGGACCTGTTTCCCCTGGCAGAGGGTTCAACAACCAAGGGGCCTGTTTTAAAGTAATTGGAGGTGTCATGTATGCAACCACAATGTAACACCACTGTATATACTCAACCTAGATGCACACCTTGACTACAAGGAGTGAACTTGTGGGAGACACTCCTTACCTGATCACACAGGTATAAAAAGGGAGCTCCCATGGAGGGTCATCGTCTTTGGAGTCCTGTGAATAAAGAGTGATGGTCACAGAGTGGCCTTGTCCCCAGAATGTGCCTCGTGTGGTTTCATGCTGTAGAGTAAGGACTTTACATTGGCGACGAGAAACGGGAATTCACGACCCACGAGAATGGCCACCGGTAGCACAGAGGAACGATACTGTGTTGGGGAAGACGGGGACGATTTTGTCGAGAGGCTTCAGCAAAGCTTCGTTACGAAAGAATGTCTGGGGGATGCAGCGGCAGACAAGCGAAGGGCTCATCTCCTGACCAGCTGTGGACCAAAGACTTGCGCACTCATGAAGGACTTACTAGCACCCGAAAAGCCGACAGACAAAACCTTTGAAGAACTTCACAAAATGATCAGGGAGCATATCAAACCGGCCAGTAGCATACATATGGCCCGACACAGATTCTACACCCACCGACGTCGTGAAGGACAGAGCATACCGGACTTCGTAGCGGAACTCTGGCGTTTGGCCAGCCTCTAAGTTCACAGACGCCTGAAGAGGGTGTGGGGGATGCTAAGCGACTTCTTTACCGAGGGCATCAGTCATGCGAGAATTTTCCGCAAATTAATTGAGACCAGGGATTTGACCTTGGAAGCGGCGGCGTTGATAGCTCAAACTTTCATAGCAGGGGAGGAAGAGACAAAAATAATATATGCGTGCAATTCTGCCTCTAACGCGCGATGGATCAGGGAGTCAACATCATCAATGCGACTCAGAGCCCCGCACGCAGGCAGGGGCAGTCCGACACTCCCCAGGCAGCAATAGACCCCAGAGTAGGACTTCAACAGAGACAATGGCAGGGTGAACGGACATTCACGCCATCACAGTGGACAATGCGGCCCGGGATGGGGCCATTGACACCCACTAATAGGGTACTTAAGAGCAGTCAAAGGGATAGTCAGCGCAGAATGCCTGGCCATAGTCCCTTTGTTCCTAACAATGGAAACTTTAACTCATTCTGGAGGTGTGGGGGAAAACATTCAGCTAGATCTTGCAGATTTCAACAGTTTGTCTGCAGGAACTGCAATCTCAATGGCCACTTAGCTCGAATGTGCAGGAAGTCTACAACTGGACTAATATATGAGGTGGATGGACCAGAAGAGGGTTCTTTGAGGCAGGATGGCTTTTGGGGCAAATCGATGGATGCCGAGGTTCAGCGGGTCCATGTGGTGAATACTCACAGTTCATACACCAAAACGCCACCAATAACGATGAGGGTTTTATTAAACGATATCCCTGTACGCATGGAGCTGGACACTGGGGCCAGCCAGTCACTCATGGGCGTTCAACAATTTGAGAAGCTATGGCCACATAAAGCCAGTAGACCCAAATTAGCACGTATTGAGACACAATTACGGACTTACACTAAAGATATCATTCCGGTGCTAGGCAGTGCAATGTTGGCTATCACACACAATGGGTTAGTGAACCGGCTGCTGCTCTGGATTGTCCGTGTTATGTAGGAGGCCTTCGTGGCCGATTCCGATGACAAATGTATCCCTTAATGCTTCATTGTGATCGCCAAACTCACACAGTGCAGCTAGTCTTCTTAAGTGTGCAGCATACTTGGCAATTTCTTGGCCCTCAGGTCGCCGGTAAGTGTAAAACTGGTGCCTGGCTTTCTTTCGGTTTTAGTTGTTCCTGTATGATTGTTACAAGTTCCTCATAGCTCTTGGAGGTTGTCTTCTCTGGGGCTAGTAAGTCCCTGACGAGACTGTAGATGGTGGGCCCACAACTGCTAAGCAGGATGGCCCTGCGTTTGTTCGGTAGTGTGGCCAGTGTGTCCCCGTCCAGGTCGTTGACTATAAAGAAGTGTTCCAATCTTTCCACAAAAGCGACCCAATCTTCCCCCTCCGTAAATTGCTGAAAGTTGCTGAGGTTAGACATGTTGAGCATGTAGGTCATGATCCCGTATTCCCGTCGCCAGTTGTGGTGTATGTAGGCACCTTTAGTAATGACTCCACGAGGCAGGGTATGGTGCTTAAACTCTGCAGACTTGCAGTTCTTTATTAGCAACTCCTGAGTGCCAACACGCTGTGTGTTCTTTTTTATACTGGGTTACCTGCCTGGGTCTCCAGCAACAGCACCCTCTAGTGTACCAGTAAGGTGTGTACAGTCCAAGGGTACATTCAATGTTGCCTATAGTGTTACAGACATCACATAGTAAACAGGCAACCCTGAGTCCACCACATGGGGCAAACCGGATGGCCCCGTGCTGGCGCTGAGGAAACCACAGGGCCCACCAGTACCGCTACAAAGACTCTGCATGCAAAAGCTGCAAAGAAAAAGGGCACCTTCAGAGAATGTGCAGAAAAGGCTGTGTCTCTGATGAGTGGCTGATCACCGGGGCTCCGACACAGATGAAGATGAAGCTGCTCAAACCCTGGGAGAGGAGTATGGAATCTTTACCTGCTCCACCGGAAGTTCTCCGTGGATGATGGAAGTGGACATCGACGGGATCCCAGTCTGCATGGAGATCGACACAGGGGCGAGCCAGTCTGTGATGAGCCAAAAGGCCTTTGAAAACATTTGGAGGAATCCTGCCACTCGACCAAAAGTGTCTCCTGTGCAGGCAAAGCTGCTCACCTGCACCAAAGGTAAAATCCAAATCGTTGGCAGTGTAGACGTCCCGGTCTCCCAGAGCGGCGTGTTGCACAAACTCCCCCTGTGGATTGTAGCTGGCGACGGTCCCACGCTGCTGGGCAGGAATTGGATGAACTGGGTCCACATCAGGCGAAGTGGTGCTGTGGAAGAAAAGAGCACCACAGCTTGCAAAAAGACCACAAAATGGCTGCAGCACCACAAGCATGTGGAAGAAAGGAGCACCACAAGCATGTGGAAGAAAGGAGCACCACAAAATGGCTGCTGCTTGGTGAGCAGCAGACCTGCATTCAAAATGCGAGTCAACATGGAGGAGCATCATGTGACATCGAGCGGCCAATCGGATTTGAAAGCTCCCTTAAAGGAGACCGGTAACAAAAAATGTTTTAAAGGGGAAGTTCCAACTATTTGAGTACACAGACTTTAAAGCTGAAGATGCAATTAAAGGGTGCAAGTATGAAAATGTATGCAATGTAACCATGAATTGTGATGCTGGTTTAACTAATGTGACTATTGAGATGAATGCAGGTGTCAGTAAGGTTCAGAACAAGTTTATGCTGCTTAACAATAATGATAGAGATTGTGAAATGCCTAATGTAACCATGTCTGTTGAAAGCAGGACACCCAAAAGTGATGCATGTGTGAGAATGTATAATGCAGGCTCGACTATGTGTGATCAGAGCCAAGGTGTCATGTATACCGGTAGGACACTGCCAAAGGACATTGGGTCTGACAGGGACCATGCTGATGCCAATGGAATCCCCCTGTGGGAGACCCCCAGGTCCAGCAGGCTACCTGACCTGTAGCCTGGACCTTTGGAACGAATGTGATGCCCGTTGCAGGACACACACACAGTCAGTGGGAGCAGACCCACTACAGGGACAGTGGTCAATGGGCAGCCCAGCCACCACCAATGGCAACCTGCACCAGACCAGCCCTACAGCCCCTGGCCACCAGGGCCAACACCAGGAGCATGAGGCCAATACCCTCCAGCTTCCCTGGCAAATCCTGGGATGACCTGACCCTCATCCCCATTGGTGGACAAGGAGCCCACCCAGTCTTGTGGCCCTGCCCACCACCCCACAACTACCCACATCACAGTGTGTACACATCACCCACTGCTGCCGTGGCTACCTCCCCGAGGGATCCCACAACAGTGACACCCACATGGTCTGTGTGTGAGGGAGGGGAAACGTACGAGACCAGCCTCAAGCACAGGGGTCACACCTGGCAACCACACAACCCTCACCACAACCCCCCATAGCCCATCACTGATCACCCCCCCTGGGCACGACAATAAGGATATGAAAAATGCTCAGGGGGGAGTATTGTTGTGTATGCATGCCTGTTTACTGTGTGATGTCTGTAACACTGTATGCAACATTGAATGTACCCTTGTACTGTACATACCTTACCGGTACATTGGAGGGTGCTGTTGCTGGAGACCCAGGGGTTGCCGGCACACGGCAGGTAACCCAGTATAAAAAGGAACACACAGCTTGTTGTTGATAGTCAGGAGTTGCTAATAAAGGACTGCAAGTCTGCAGAGTTTAAGCACCATACCATACCCTGCCTCGTGGAGTCATTACTAAAGGTGCCTACATATACTACAGTCCCGGGCAATGGTCCCACACTGTTGGGGGGGAGCTGGTTAGCCGAGATGAACTGGAAATGGGGGGATGGTCACACAATGTCATCTGTGGAGCGAAGTTCGTGCTCACAAGTCCTACAACAATTCAATTCACTATTCCAACCTGGCGTCGGGGACTTTCAAAGGCACTAAAGTAGTGATACACATCAGCCCGGACACCAGGCCAGTGCACCACAAAGCCAGAGATGTGCTGTGTGTGATGCGGGAAAAGATCGAGAGCGAATTGGACTGGCTGTTGAGAGAGGGCATCATCTCGCCTGTTGAATTCAGCGACTGGGCGAGCCCCATCGTTCCCGTCCTAAAAGCGGACGGCTCTGTCAGGATCTGTGGCGACGACAAGGCCACTATCAATCGGGTGTCCCTACAAGATCAATACCCGTTCCCGAGAGTGGAGGACCTCTTCGCCATGCTGGCAGGCGGCAAGCTGTTCACCAAGTTGGACTTCACTTCAGCCTATATGACCCAGGAACTGGCCGACAAATCTAAACTACTGACCACCATCACCACACACAAGGGACTGTTCATTTATAACAGGTGCCCATTTGGCATTCGATCAGCGGCTGCGATTTTTCAACGAAACATGGAATGCCTGCTTAAATCCATTCCTGGAACGATCGTATTCCAGGACGACATCCGCATCACGGGTCGCGACACCGAGGAACACCTCCACAACCTGGAGGAGGTGCTACACTGACTGGACCGGGTAGGCCTGCGACTCAAGAAGTCTAAATGTGTGTTCTTAGTTCCTGAGGTTGAGTTTCTGGGCAGGAGGGTTGCTGCAGATAGGATTTGGCCCACCGAATCCAAAACAGGCGATTCGACGAGCACCCAGGCCCTGCAACACATCGGAGTTGCGTTCATTCCTGGGATTGTTGAACTATTTCAGGAACTTTCTGCCGAACTTGAGCACGTTGTTGGAGCCGCTACATGTGCTCCTGCGTAAGGGTTGCGATTGGTTTTGGGGGGACTGTCAGGAACGGGCTTTTGATCGGGCGCGGAACCTACTTTGTTCAAACAAGTTGTTGACCCTGTACGACCCCTGTAAAAAATTGGTTCTGACATGTGATGCATCGTCCTATGGGGTTGGGTGCGTGTTGCAGCAGGGTAATGCTGAGGGTCAACTACAACCTGTGGCTTATGCCTCCAGGTCGCTCTCTCAAGCAGAACGGGGATATGGGATGGTCGAGAAGGAAGCGCTTGCATGTGTCTATGGTGTAAAAAATTGCATCAGTACCTCTTTGGTAGGAAGTTTGAATTAGAGACGGACCACAAGCCATTAACATCCCTGTTGTCAGACAGGATGGCTATCAATGCCAACGCATCAGCTCGCATACAGCGATGGGCTCTCACGCTGGCTGCTTATGACTACTCCATCCGGCACCGGCCCGGCACTGAAAATTGCGCTGATGCGCTCAGCAGGCTTCCACTGGCCACCACTGAGGGGGCAGCGGAGCAAAGCGCTGAGATGGTCATGGCTGTCGATGCCTTTGACAGCGCAGGCTCCCCCATCACAGCCCGCCAGATCAAAATCTGGACCAACAGAGATCCCCTCCTATCCTTGATTAACAAATGTGTTCCGACTGGGGATTGGGCACCCGCACACGGAGCATGCCCTGAGGAGGTCAGGCTGCTCCACAGACGAATGGATGAGCTCTCCATCCATACCCTACTATGGGGCAGCCAGGTAGTCATGCCCCAGAAGGGCAGGGAGGCATCCATCAGGGAACTCCACAGCGAGCACCCAGGCATTGTGCTGATGAAGGCCATTGCCCGGTCACACGTTTGGTGGCCTGGAATTGATTGACCTCGAACAGTGTTCGCAGGTGCACGTGTGCCCAGCTGGGTAATACCCCCAGGGAGGCCCCGCTCAGCCCGTGGCCCTGGCCCACCAGGCCATGGTCACGCATTCATATTGACTACGCAGGCCCGTTCATGGGTAAGATGTTACTTATTGTGGTAGATGCGTACTCGAAATGGATCGAGTGCATCATTCTGAATTCATGCACGTCATCCACTACCCTGGAAAGCCTACGTGTGATCTTTGCAACCCATGGCTTGCCGGGCATCCTGGTTAATGATAATGGCCCATGTTTCACAAGCTACGAATTCCGAGAGTTTATGTCGGGCAATGGCATCAACCACGTCAGGACTGCGCCGTTCAAGCCGGCCTCCAATGGCCAGGCGGAACGTGCGGTCCAAATCATTAAGCAAGGTATGCTCAGGATTCAAGGACCCTCCCTACAATGCCACCTATCGCGTCTCCTGCTGGCCTATAGGTCCCGCCCGCACTCGCTCACGGGGGTCCCGCCCGCAGAGCTACTAATGAAACGGACACTCAAAACTCGGTTGTCCCTCATTCACCCAGTCCTGGCCAACATAGTTGAGGGTAAGCGCAAGTCACAAAACGAGTACCATGACCGTAATTCGAGGGGGAGATGTATAGAAATAAATGATCCTGTATTCGTCCTCAATCACTCCATGGGGCCCAAATGGCTTGAGGGTACTGTAATTGACAAAGAGGGGAATAGGGTCATCGTGGTAAAACTCAACAATGGTCAGATATGCCATAAGCATCTGGACCAAGTAAAAAAAGGTTCAGCATGGACACGGAGGAACCTGAAGACGACCATGAGATGGAGCTCACAACACCATCAGTGTACGAGCAACAAGAGCAATCAGAAGAATGCACAGTCCCTGCGGTCAGCCCGGACAGGGCGGAATCACCACAGGTGACAGACACTCACGTCAGTGTCCAACAACCAGAGCCCCAACTGCGGCGCTCCACGAGGGAGCGTAGACCACCTGAAAGACTAAACCTATGATCCCAATAAGACTTGGGGGGGGGGGGGGGGGAGGTGATGTCATGTATGTAACCACAATGTAACACCACTGTGTTACTGTATACACTCAACTTAGATGCACAGCTTGACCACAAGGGGTGAACTTGTGGGAGACACTCCTTACCTGATCACACAGGTATAAAAAGGGAGGTCCCACGCAGGGTCATCATCTTTGGAGTCCTGTCAATAAAGAGTTAAGGTCACAGAGTGACCTTGTCCCCAGGATGTGCCTCATGTGGTTTCATACTGTAGAGTAAGGACTTCACAGGAGGGAGGTTTAAGTTTGAGGAAACTTGAGGAAATTCCTTCATCCAGAGGGAGGTGGTGGGGGTCTGGAACTCACGGCCTGAAAGGGTGGTAGAGGCAGAAACCCTCACCACATTTAAACAGTACTTGGATGTGCACCTGAAGTGCTGTAACCTGCAGGGCTACGGACCCAGAGCTGGGAAGTGGGATTAGGCTGGGTAGCTCTTGGTCGGCCGGCGCGGACACGATGGGCCGAATGGCCTCCATCGCTGCAGTAAGTTTCTATGATTCTATGAGAGAAAGAGACAGATAGAGAGGAAGAGAGAGACAGACAGATGTAAGGAGAGTATCAGAGACAGACATAAGAAATAGGAGCAGTAGTAGGCCATACGGCCCCTCGAGCCTGCTCCACCATTCAATAAGATCATGTCTGATCTGATCATGGACTCAGCTCCACTTCCCTGCCCGCTCCCCATAACCCCTTATTCCCTTATCGCTCAAAAATTTGTCTATCTCTGCCTTAAATATATTCAATGTCCCAGCCTCCACAGCTCTCTGGGGCAGAGAATTCCACAGATTTACAACCCTCTGAGAGAAGAAATTCCTCCTCATCTCAGTTTTAAATGGGCGGCCCCTTATTCTGAGACTATGCCCCCTAGTTCTAGATTCCCCCACGAGGGGAAACATCCTCTCTGCATCTACCTTGTCGAGCCCCCTCAGAATCTTATAAGTTTCGATAAGATCACCCCTCATTCTTCTAAACTCCAATGAGTATAGGCCCAAGCAACTCAACCTATCTTCATAGTACAACTCCCTCATCTCCGTAATCAACTTAGTGAACCTTCTCTGAACAGCCTCCAATGCAAGTATATCCTTCCTTAAATACAGAGGCCAAAACTATACGCAGTACTCCAGGTGTGGCCTCACCAATACCCTGTACAGTTGTAGCAGGACTTCTCTGCTTTTATACTCTATCCCCCTTGCAATAAGGGCCAACATTCCATTTGCCTTCCTGATCACTTGCTGTACCTGCATAATAACTTTTTGTGTTTCATCCAGGTCCCGCTGTACTGCAGCACTTTGTAATCTCGCCCCATTAAACAGTAATTTCTTTTTTATTCTACCTGCCAAAGAGGATAACCTCACATCTTTGGGGGGAGGGCTGGAGAGTGAGCCGGAGGAGGAGAGAGAGAGAGAGAGAGAGAGAGAGAGAGAGAGAGAGAGCGCGCCCGGGGTGGGGGGGAGGGGAAGAGAGAGCCCGGGGGTGGGGGGAAAATGAGCCCAAGGGGGGGTTCCCTCCTTGCAACTGTCTCTCCCGCCGCTCTGACACAACACCCCATCTTTTCTCCATCCTGCTCTATCTCTTCTTTCTCCTCCTGTCTGCCTCTTTCTCCTTCCCTCTCTCTCCCCCCTTTCTCCTTCCCTCTCTCTCTCTGTAGGAGAGGAAAGGAACTGCAAGCCAGGGAGAGAGTGAAGGAGACAGAGAAGAGAGGGAAGGAGATAGAGAGAAAGAAGACTAGGATTTATATAGCGCCTTTCACGACCACTGAACGGCTCAAAGCGCTTTATAGCCAATGAAGTACTTTTGGAGTGTAGTCATTGAATAAATTGAATCATTGAATAAATTTATGACAGAAATAGACAGTTTCTTAACCGATAAGGGAATAAGGGGTTATGGGGAGCGGGCAGGGAAGTGGACCCGAGTCCATGATCAGATCAGCCATTATTGTATTAAATGGCGGAGCAGGCTCGAGGGGCAGTATGGGCTCCTATTTCTTACGTTATGTAATTTGGGAAACGCGGCAGCCAATTTGCGCACAGCAAGCTCCCACAAACAGCAATGTGATAATGATCAGATAATCTGTTTTATTGTTATGTTGATTGTGTCATGTATTCAACTATCAGTGTAACCCATGAATAAGCTGACCTAAGTTGTACACCTTGAGAACATTGACCACTAGGGGGTGAACTTGTGGGAGACATTCCTAACCTGGACTTTCAGGTATAAAAGAGGAAGCTCCACCCACCTTCATCACTTGAGGCCTTGGTAATAAAGGTAACTGGTCACAGAGTGACCTTCTCTCAAGTATGGGCCTCGCCTGCATTTGTACTGTATAGTAAGGACATATCATTGGCGACGAGAAACTGGGATTTAAACCACGCGAGCATGGCCACTAGCAGCACAGAAGAGAGGTACTGTGTTGGTGATGATTGGGACGACTTTATTGAGAGACTACAGCAAAGTTTTGTCACTAAGGAATGGTTGGGCCAGGATTCGGCCGACAAACGCAAGGCTCATCTCCTGACGGTTTGTGGATCCAGGACCTACTCCCTGATGAAGGACCTTCGAGCGCCAGAGAAGCCGGTGGACAAGATGTTCGAAGAGCTCAGTAAGTTGATCGGGGAACACCTTAAACCGGCGAGCAGCATGCACATGGTGAGACACCGGTTTTACACACACCGGCGGTGAGAAGGGCAAAGCGTTCCAGACTTCGTGGCAGACCTCCGGCGACAGGCGAGCCTATGTAAGTTCCCAGATGCATGCAGAGCGGAGATGCTGCGAGACTTTTTTATTGAGGGCATCAGGCACGCTGGGGTTTTCAGGAAACTGATTGAGAGCAAAGACTTGACCTTGGAAGCGGCGGCTCTGATAGTCCAGACATTTATCTCAGGGGAGGAAGAGACCAGAATGATATATGACAAAAATCTTGGCAAAAAAATGCAGCAAATGGACAGGGAGTCAACATTGTTAATGCGACACACAATTCTCGAGGCAGACAAGGGCAATCGGACGTGCCCCAGCATGTAGTCGAACCCAAAGGGGGAATTCAAGAGAGACAATGGCTAGCTGAACGGCGATTCATGCCATCGCAATGGACAATGTGACCAGTAATGGGGCCATCAACACCTGTTAATAGTTCGCTTAAGGACAGTTACAGAGACAGTCAGAGACGATCGACTGGTAATGGACCTTTTGCCTCCAGCTCATGCTGGAGGTGTGGAGGCAAACACCCAGCCAGAGCTTGCAGGTATCAGCAATATACCTGCAGAAACTGCAACGTCAGCGGTCACTTGGCGCGTATGTGCAGGAAGCCTGCAGCCAGGTTGATGTACGAGGAGGACGGGCCCCGATGTAAGCCCTACGAGGCCAAATGGACACTGGGGGAAAATCGCTGGAAGCTGAAGTTCAGCGAGTTCATGTGGAGCACATATACAGTTCATATACCAGGATGCCACCGATAATGATGAAAGTGCTCCTCAATGGCATCCCAGTATCAATGGAGCTAGACACGGGGGCCAGCCAGTCCCTGATGAGTATCAAACAGTTCGAAAAGTTGTGGGTGTCCAAGGCCAGGAGGCCAAAATTATTGCCGATTGACGCACAGCTACGGACTTACACAAAGCAGATCATTCCGGTGCTAGGCAGCGCCACGGTAGTCGTGACCCACAAAAGATTCGGAGAACAGGTTGCCACTCTGGATTGTCCCAGGGGACGGTCCCGCACTACTGGGGAGGAGTTGGCTTGCTGTCATGAACTGGAAATGGGGCGATGTCAATGCAATTTCCTCTGTGGAGCGAGTATCATGTTCACAGATCCTGGACAAATTTGACTCACGATTTCAACCCGGCATTGGCACTTTCATGGGGGCCAAGGTAGTGATTCACATAAACCCGGACGCCAGACCAGTACACCACAAGGCCAGAGCGGTGCCGTACGTGATGCAGGAAAAGATAGAATGCGAATTGGACCGCCTGCTGAGGGAAGGCATCATCTCGCCAGTCGAATTCAGTGACTGGGCGAGCCCGATTGTGCCGGTGCTCAAGGCGGATGGGTCGGTCAGGATATGTGGCGATTACAAGGCCACCATCAATCGGGTGTCACTCCAAGACCAGTACCCGCTACCGAGAGCGGAGGATCTCTTTGCGACGCTATCCGGTGGCAAACCTTTTTCAAAATTGGACCTGACCTCAGCTTACATGACCCAGGAGCTGGCGAGTGAGTCGAAGAAGCTGACCACCATCACGACACACAAGGGGTTGTTTGAGTATAACAGATGTCCGTTCGGGATTCGCTCGGCCGCCGCGATCTTCCAACGAAATATGGAAAGCCTCAAGTCGATTCCAGGGACGGTGGTTTTTCAGGACGACATCCTCATCACGGGTTACGATACTGAAGAACACCTCCACAACCTGGAGAAGGTGCTACGCAGACTGGACCGGGTAGGGCTGCGACTGAAAAATGTGAAGTGCGTCTTCCTAGCTCCAGAGGTAGAATTCCTGGGGATGAGGGTAGCAGCAGACGGGATCAGCCCTACTGCGTCCAAGACGGAAGTGATCCAGAGAGCACCCAGACCCCGCAACACGGCGGAGCTGCATTCGTTCCTGGAGCTCCTGAACTATTTTGGTAACTTTCTTCCCAAATTGGCACGCTGCTAGAGCCGCTACACGTGCTCCTACGCAAAGGTTGCGATTGGGTCTGGGGGGACAGCCAGGAAAGGGCTTTTAATAGAGCACGCAATTTGTTATGTTCCAACAAACTGTTAACGCTATATGACCCATGTAAGAAACTTGTTTTAACGTGCGATGCATCGTCCTATGGTGTCGGGTGTGTGTTGCAGCATGTCAATGCCAAGGGTCAGTTACAGCCGGTAGCTTATGCCTCCAGGAGTCTGTCCCAGGCAGAAAGGGGCTACGGGATGGTAGAAAAGGAAGCGCTCGCATGTGTATATGCGGTAAAGAAAATGCACCAGTACCTGTTTGGCAGGAAATTTGAGCTGGAGACAGATCACAAACCCCTAACGTCCCTTTTGGCCGACAACAAGGCCATAAATGCAAACGCATCGGCCCGCATACAGAGGTGGGCACTCACGTTAGCCGCCTATGACTACACAATTCGGTACAGACCGGGCACCGAAAACTGCGCCGATGCACTCAGCAGGCTCCCACTAGCCACCACTGAGGGGGCTACCGAGCATGCTGCTGAGATGGTCATGGCTGTTGAAGCTTTCGGAAGCGAAGGCTCACCCGTGACAGCCCGTCAGATTAAAGTCTGGACAAATAGAGACCAGCTACTGTCTTTAGTCAAGAAATGTGTCCTGAATGGGGACTGGGCAGCCACGTACAGGGCATGCCCTGAGAAATTTAAACCGTTTCACAGGCGCAAGGATGAACTCTCGATTCAGGCCAATTGCCTACTGTGGGGAAACCGCGTAGTCATGCCCCAGATGGGCAGAGAGGTGTTCATCAGAGAACTTCACAATGTGCACCCGGGCATTGTCACGATGAAGGCAATTGCCAGGTCACACGTTTGGTGGCCAGGGATAGACACAGATCTAGAACTTTGTGTTCGCAGGTGCAACACGTGTGCCCAGCTGGGCAATGCGCCCAGGGAAGCCCCCCTTATCCCCTGGCCATGGCCCGCCAAGCCTTGGTCACACATCCATGTGGACTACGCAGGTCCTTTCATGGGGAAAATGTTTCTGGTTGTAG
Organism: Pristiophorus japonicus; assembly: GCF_044704955.1. Taxonomy (NCBI): domain Eukaryota; kingdom Metazoa; phylum Chordata; class Chondrichthyes; family Pristiophoridae; genus Pristiophorus; species Pristiophorus japonicus. The sequence goes on from NW_027254616.1 coordinate 236,360, forward strand.
TAGACGCCTACTCCAAATGGATCGAGTGTGACATTTTAAATTCAAGCACATCCTATGCCACGGTAGAAAGTCTACGGGCAATGTTCGCCGCCCACGGTCTACCGGACATCTTGGTCAGCGACAATGGCCCGTGCTTCACAAGCACTGAATTCCAGGACTTCATGGCAGGCAATGGAATTAACCATGTGAGAACGGCACCGTTCAAGCCGGCCTCAAACGGCCAGGCAGAACGAGCAGTGCAGATAATCAAACAGGGGATGCTCAGTACTGCCCCATCGACAGTGCAGCACTCCCTCAGTACTGCCCCTCCGGCAGTGCAGCACTCCCTCACTACTGCCCCTCCGACAGTGCAGCACTCCCTCAGTACTGCCCCTCCAACAGTGCAGCACTCCCTCAGTACTGTTCCTCCGACAGTGCGGCACTGCCTCAGTACTGCCCCTCCGACAGTGCACCGCTCCCTCAGTACTGCCCCTCCGACAGTGCGGCACTCCCTCAGTACTGCCCCTCCGAAACTGCGGCACTCCCTCAGTACTGCCCCTCCGAAACTGCGGCACTCCCTCAGTACCGCCCCTCCAACAGTGCGGCACTCCCTCAGTACTGCCCCTCCGACAGTGCGGCACTCCCTCAGTACTGCCCCTCCGACGGTGCAGCTCCCTCAGTACTGCCCCTCCGACAGTGCAGCTCCCTCAGTACTGCCCCTCCGACAGTGCAGCACTCCCTCAGTACTGCCCCTCCGACAGTGCAGCTCCCTCAGTACTGCCCCTCCAACAGTGCGGCACTCTACCTCCTTTCTCCATCCCTCTCTCCCTCACTCCTTGCTCTTTGTCCCTCTCCTTTCCCCTTACCGCTCTCTCTCCACCTCCATTCCTCCCTCCATCCTTTCTCCTTCCCTCTCCCTGACCTGCAGTTCCGTTCCTCTTCCACACGGGGGCGATAGAGTCTGCATACCCTGCCCCCTCCCGCTGCCAGTCATAAACATGGCGCCGCGCTGGGTGGTCACAGCAGATCGGTCACTGCCCCGCGTAATACCCCGGGCCCAGTCACTGTACCCCAGTAATACCCCGAGCCCCGTCACTGTACCCCAGTAATACCCCGGGCCCAGTCACTGTACCCCAGTAATACCCCGGGCCCAGTCACTGTACCCCAGTAATACCCCGGGCCCAGTCACTGTACCCCAGTAATACCCCGGGCCCAGTCACTGTACCCCAGTAATACCCCGGGCCCAGTCACTGTACCCCAGTAATACCCCGGGCCCAGTCACTGTACCCCAGGCCCAGTCACTGTACCCCAGTAATACCCCGGGCCCAGTCACTGTACCCCAGTAATACCCCGGGCCCAGTCACTGTACCCCAGTAATACCCCGGGCCCAGTCACTGTACCCCAGTAATACCCCGGGCCCAGTCACTGCCCACCGTAATACCCCGGGCCCAGTCACTGTACCCCAGTAATACCCCGGGCCCAGTCACTGTAACCCAGTAATACCCCGAGCCCAGTCACTGTACCCCAGTAATACCCCGGGCCCAGTCACTGTACCCCAGTAATACCCTTGGCCCCGTCACTGTACCCCAGTAATACCCCGGGCCCCGTCACTGCCCCCCGTAATACCCCGGGCCCAGTCACTGTACCCCAGTAATACCCCGGGCCCAGTCACTGTACCCCAGTAATACCCCTGGCCCAGTCACTGTACCCCAGTAATACCCCGGGCCCAGTCACTGTACCCCAGTAATACCCCGGGCCCAGTCACTGTACCCCAGTAATACCCCGGGCCCAGTCACTGTACCCCAGTAATACCCTTGGCCCCGTCACTGTACCCCAGTAATACCCCGGGCCCCGTCACTGTACCCCAGTAATACCCCGGGCCCAGTCACTGTACCCCAGTAATACCCCGGGCCCAGTCACTGTACCCCAGTAATACCCCGGGCCCAGTCACTGTACCCCAGTAATACCCTTGGCCCCGTCACTGTACCCCAGTAATACCCCGGGCCCAGTCACTGTACCCCAGGCCCAGTCACTGCACCCCAGTAATACCCCGGGCCCAGTCACTGTACCCCAGTAATACCCCGGGCCCAGTCACTGTACCCCAGTAATACCCCGGGCCCAGTCACTGTACCCCAGCAATACCCCGGGCCCAGTCACTGTAACCCAGTAATACCCTGGGCCCAGTCACTGTACCCCAGTAATACCCCGGGCCCAGTCACTGTACCCCAGTAATACCCCGAGCCCCGTCACTGTACCCCAGTAATACCCCGGGCCCCGTCACTGTACCCCAGTAATACCCCGGGCCCCGTCACTGTACCCCAGTAATACCCCGGGACCAGTCACTGTACCCCAGTAATACCCCGGGCCCAGTCACTGTAACCCAGTAATACCCCGGGCCCAGTCACTGTATCCCAGTAATACCCCGGGCCCAGTCACTGTACCCCAGTAATACCCTTGGCCCCGTCACTGTACCCCAGTAATACCCCGGTCCCAGTCACTGTACCCCAGGCCCAGTCACTGCACCCCAGTAATACCCCGGGCCCAGTCACTGTACCCCAGTAATACCCCGGGCCCAGTCACTGTACCCCAGTAATACCCCGGGCCCAGTCACTGTACCCCAGCAATACCCCGGGCCCAGTCACTGTAACCCAGTAATACCCCGGGCCCCGTCACTGTACCCCAGTAATACCCCGGGACCAGTCACTGTACCCCAGTAATACCCCGGGCCCAGTCACTGTACCCCAGTAATACCCCGGGCCCAGTCACTGTATCCCAGTAATACCCCGGGCCCACTCACTGTACCCCAGTAATACCCCGGGCCCCGTCACTGTACCCCAGTAATACCCCGGTCCCAGTCACTGTACCCCAGGCCCAGTCACTGCACCCCAGTAATACCCCGGGCCCAGTCACTGTACCCCAGTAATACCCCGGGGCCCAGTCACTGTACCCCAGTAATACCCCGGGCCCAGTCACTGTACCCCAGCAATACCCCGGGCCCAGTCACTGTAACGCAGTAATACCCCGGGCCCAGTCACTGTACCCCAGTAATACCCCGGGCCCAGTCACTGTAACCCAGTAATACCCCGAGCCCAGTCACTGTACCCCAGTAATACCCCGGGCCCAGTCACTGTACCCCAGTAATACTCCAGGTCCAGTCACTGTACCCCAGTAATACCCTTGGCCCCGTCACTGTACCCCAGTAATACCCCGAGCCCCGTCACTGCCCCCCGTAATACCCCGGGCCCAGTCACTGTACCCCAGTAATACCCCGGGCCCAATCACTGTACCCCAGTAATACCCCGGGCCCAGTCACTGTACCCCAGTAATACCCCGGGCCCAGTCACTGTACCCCAGTAATACCCCGGGCCCAGTCACTGTACCCCAGTAATACCCCGGGCCCAGTCACTGTACCCCAGTAATACCCTTGGCCCCGTCACTGTACCCCAGTAATACCCCGGACCCCGTCACTGTACCCCAGTAATACCCCGGGCCCAGTCACTGTACCCCAGTAATACCCCGGGCCCAGTCACTGTACCCCAGTAATACCCCGGGCCCAGTCAATGTACCCCAGTAATACCCTTGGCCCCGTCACTGTACCCCAGTAATACCCCGGGCCCAGTCACTGTACCCCAGGCCCAGTCACTGCACCCCAGTAATACCCCGGGCCCAGTCACTGTACCCCAGTAATACCCCGGGCCCAGTCACTGTACCCCAGTAATACCCCGGGCCCAGTCACTGTACCCCAGCAATACCCCGGGCCCAGTCACTGTAACCCAGTAATACCCCGGGCCCAGTCACTGTACCCCAGTAATACCCCGGGCCCAGTCACTGTACCCCAGTAATACCCCGAGCCCCGTCACTGTACCCCAGTAATACCCCGAGCCCCATCACTGTACCCCAGTAATACCCCGGGCCCCGTCACTGTACCCCAGTAATACCCCGGGCCCCGTCACTGTACCCCAGTAATACCCCGGGACCAGTCACTGTACCCCAGTAATACCCCGGGCCCAGTCACTGTACCCCAGTAATACCCCGGGCCCAGTCACTGTATCCCAGTAATACCCCGGGCCCAGTCACTGTACCCCAGTAATACCCCGGGCCCCGTCACTGTACCCCAGTAATACCCCGGGCCCAGTCACTGTACCCCAGTAATACCCCGGGCCCAGTCACTGTACCCCAGTAATACCCCGGGCCCCGTCACTGTACCCCAGTAATACCCCGGGCCCCGTCACTGTACCCCAGTAATACCCCGGGCCCAGTCACTGTAACCCAGTAATACCCCGGGCCCAGTCACTGTACCCCAGTAATACCCCGGGCCCAGTCACTGTACCCCAGTAATACCCTTGGCCCCGTCACTGTACCCCAGTAATACCCCGGTCCCAGTCACTGTACCCCAGGCCCAGTCACTGCACCCCAGTAATACCCCGGGCCCAGTCACTGTACCCCAGTAATACCCCGGGCCCAGTCACTGTACCCCAGTAATACCCCGGGCCCAGTCACTGTACCCCAGCAATACCCCGGGCCCAGTCACTGTAACCCAGTAATACCCCGGGCCCAGTCACTGTACCCCAGTAATACCCCGGGCCCAGTCACTGTACCCCAGTAATACCCCGAGCCCCGTCACTGTACCCCAGTAATACCCCGAGCCCCGTCACTGTACCCCAGTAATACCCCGGCCCCGTCACTGTACCCCAGTAATACCCCGGGACCAGTCACTGTACCCCAGTAATACCCCGGGCCCCGTCAGTGTACCCCAGTAATACCCCGGGCCCAGTCACTGTACCCCAGTAATACCCCGGGCCCAGTCACTGTATCCCAGTAATACCCCGGGCCCCGTCACTGTACCCCAGTAATACCCCGGGCCCCGTCACTGTACCCCAGTAATACCCCGGGCCCAGTCACTGTACCCCAGTAATACCCCGGGCCCAGTCACTGTACCCCAGTAATACCCCGGGCCCCGTCACTGTACCCCAGTAATACCCCGGGCCCCGTCACTGTACCCCAGTAATACCCCGGGCCCCGTCACTGTAACCCAGTAATACCCCGGGCCCAGTCACTGTACCCCAGTAATACCCTTGGCCCCGTCACTGTACCCCAGTAATACCCTGGGCCCAGTCACTGTACCCCAGTAATACCCCGGGCCCAGTCACTGTACCCCAGTAATACCCCGGGCCCAGTCACTGTATCCCAGTAATACCCCGGGCCCAGTCACTGTACCCCAGTAATACCCCGGGCCCAGTCACTGTACCCCAGTAATACCCCGGGCCCAGTCACTGTATCCCAGTAATACCCCGGGCCCAGTCACTGTACCCCAGTAATACCCCGGGCCCCGTCACTGTACCCCAGTAATACCCCGGGCCCCGTCACTGTACCCCAGTAATACCCCGGGCCCAGTCACTGTATCCCAGTAATACCCCGGGCCCCGTCACTGTACCCCAGTAATACCCCGGGCCCCGTCACTGTACCCCAGTAATACCCCGGGCCCCGTCACTGTACCCCAGTAATACCCCGGGCCCAGTCACTGTACCCCAGTAATACCCCGGGCCCAGTCACTGTATCCCAGTAATACCCCGGGCCCCGTCACTGTACCCCAGTAATACCCCGGGCCCAGTCACTGTATCCCAGTAATACCCCGGGCCCAGTCACTGTACCCCAGTAATACCCCGGGCCCAGTCACTGTACCCCAGTAATACCCCGGGCCCAGTCACTGTACCCCAGTAATACCCCGGGTCCCGTCACTGTACCCCAGTAATACCCCGAGCCCCGTCACTGTACCCCAGTAATACCCCGGGCCCAGTCACTGTACCCCAGTAATACCCCGGGCCCAGTCACTGTACCCCAGTAATACCCCGGGCCCAGTCACTGTACCCCAGTAATACCCCGGGCCCAGTCACTGTACCCCAGCAATACCCCGGGCCCCGTCACTGTATCCCAGTAATACCCCGGGCCCCGTCCCTGTACCCCAGTAATACCCCGGGCCCCGTCACTGTACCCCAGTAATACCCCGGGCCCAGTCACTGTACCCCAGTAATACCCCGGACCCAGTCACTGTACCGCAGTAATACCCCGGGCCCAGTCACTGTACCCCCGTAATACCCCGGGCCCAGTCACTGTACCCCAGTAATACCCCGGGCCCCGTCACTGTACCCCAGTAATACCCCGGGACCAGTCACTGTACCCCAGTAATACCCCGGGCCCAGTCACTGTACCCCAGTAATACCCCGGGCCTAGTCACTGTACCCCAGTAATACCCCGGGCCCAGTCACTGTATCACAGTAATACCCCGGGCCCAGTCACTGTACCCCAGTAATACCCCGGGCCCAGTCACTGTATCCCAGTAATACCCCGGGCCCAGTCACTGTACCCCAGTAATACCCCGGGCCCAGTCACTGTACCCCAGTAATACCCCGGGCCCCGTCACTGTACCCCAGTAATACCCCGGGCCCCGTCACTGTACCCCAGTAATACCCCGGGCCCAGTCACTGTAACCCAGTAATACCCCGAGCCCAGTCACTGTACCCGTGTAATACCCTTGGCCCCGTCACTGTACCCCAGTAATACCCTGGGCCCAGTCACTGTACCCCAGTAATACCCCGGGCCCAGTCACTGTACCCCAGTAATACCCCGAGCCCAGTCACTGTACCCCAGTAATACCCCGGGCCCAGTCACTGTACCCCAGTAATACCCCGGGCCCAGTCACTGTACCCCAGGCCCAGTCACTGTACCCCAGTAATACCCCGGGCCCAGTCACTGTACCCCAGGCCCAGTCACTGTACCCCAGTAATACCCCGGGCCCAGTCACTGTACCCCAGGCCCAGTCACTGTACCCCAGTAATACCCCGGGACCAGTCACTGTACCCCAGTAATACCCCGGGCCCAGTCACTGTACCCCAGTAATACCCCGGGCCTAGTCACTGTACCCCAGTAATACCCCGGGCCCAGTCACTGTATCACAGTAATACCCCGGGCCCAGTCACTGTACCCCAGTAATACCCCGGGCCCAGTCACTGTATCCCAGTAATACCCCGGGCCCAGTCACTGTACCCCAGTAATACCCCGGGCCCAGTCACTGTACCCCAGTAATACCCCGGGCCCCGTCACTGTACCCCAGTAATACCCCGGGCCCCGTCACTGTACCCCAGTAATACCCCGGGCCCAGTCACTGTACCCCAGTAATACCCCGGGCCCAGTCACTGTAACCCAGTAATACCCCGGGCCCAGTCACTGTACCCCAGTAATACCCCGGGCCCAGTCACTGTACCCCAGTAATACCCCGGGCCCAGTCACTGTACCCCAGTAATACCCCGGGCCCAGTCACTGTACCCCAGTAATACCCCGGGCCCAGTCACTGTACCCCAGGCCCAGTCACTGTACCCCAGTAATACCCCGGGCCCAGTCACTGTATCCCAGTAATACCCCGGGCCCAGTCACTGTACCCCAGTAATACCCCGGACCCAGTCACTGTACCGCAGTAATACCCCGGGCCCAGTCACTGTACCCCAGTAATACCCCGGGCCCCGTCACTGTACCCCAGTAATACCCCGGGCCCAGTCACTGTACCCCAGTAATACCCCGGGCCCCGTCACTGTACCCCAGTAATACCCCGGGCCCAGTCACTGTACCCCAGTAATACCCCGGGCCCAGTCACTGTACCCCAGTAATACCCCGGGCCTAGTCACTGTACCCCAGTAATACCCCGGGCCCAGTCACTGTATCACAGTAATACCCCGGGCCCAGTCACTGTACCCCAGTAATACCCCGGGCCCAGTCACTGTATCCCAGTAATACCCCGGGCCCAGTCACTGTACCCCAGTAATACCCCGGGCCCAGTCACTGTACCCCAGTAATACCCCGGGCCCCGTCACTGTACCCCAGTAATACCCCGGGCCCAGTCACTGTACCCCAGTAATACCCCGGGCCCAGTCACTGTACCCCAGTAATACCCCGGGCCCAGTCACTGTACCCCAGTAATACCCCGGGCCCAGTCACTGTACCCCAGGCCCAGTCACTGTACCCCAGTAATACCCCGGGCCCAGTCACTGTACCCCAGGCCCAGTCACTGTACCCCAGTAATACCCCGGGCCCAGTCACTGTACCCCAGGCCCAGTCACTGTACCCCAGTAATACCCCGGGACCAGTCACTGTACCCCAGTAATACCCCGGGCCCAGTCACTGTACCCCAGTAATACCCCGGGCCTAGTCACTGTACCCCAGTAATACCCCGGGCCCAGTCACTGTACCCCAGTAATACCCCGGGCCCAGTCACTGTACCCCAGTAATACCCCGGGCCCAGTCACTGTACCCCAGTAATACCCCGGGCCCAGTCACTGTAACCCAGTAATACCCCGAGCCCAGTCACTGTACCCCAGTAATACCCCGGGCCCAGTCACTGTACCCCAGTAATACCCCGGGCCCAGTCACTGTACCCCAGTAATACCCCGGGCCCAGTCACTGTACCCCAGTAATACCCCGGGCCCAGTCACTGTACCCCAGGCCCAGTCACTGTACCCCAGTAATACCCCGGGCCCAGTCACTGTACCCCAGGCCCAGTCACTGTACCCTAGTAATACCCCGGGCCCAGTCACTGTACCCCAGTAATACCCCGGGCCCAGTCACTGTATCCCAGTAATACCCCGGGCCCCGTCACTGTACCCCAGTAATACCCCGGGACCAGTCACTGTACCCCAGTAATACCCCGGGCCCAGTCACTGTACCCCAGTAATACCCCGGGCCCAGTCACTGTACCCCAGTAATACCCCGGGCCCAGTCACTGTACCCCAGTAATACCCCGGGCCCAGTCACTGTACCCCAGTAATACCCCGGGCCCAGTCACTGTACCCCAGTAATACCCCGGGCCCAGTCACTGTACCCCAGTAATACCCCGGGCCCAGTCACTGTACCCCAGTAATATTGTGGGATTATTGTGGCGGGGGGGTTGTGCGGTGAGGGATTGCCGCGAGGGGGGGGAATTATCGCTCGGCTGATCTACTCTCCACATTGAGGGGCACTGTGCAGTGCACCGTTACATTGCTGATGGCTGTCTGTCACTATAATGGTGGGGGCAAGAACTATGTTCCATGATAAATCTTTTCTGCCCCCTCTCGAAGGTCTTCACATCCGTCAGAAAGTGGTGCCCAGAATCGGACACAATTCTCCTGCAAAGGGTCAGTGTTTAATAATTCACCACCAACTGCTACCAGCAGCTCCCGCAGCAGTCTGTTCCTCACTCTCCGCTCCTTCACATCTTTCTGCAGATTACATTTACATTTATACCTTACCGTGGGGCGGAGGGGGGGAGAACGGGACGATCTGGTGGTTTATTCCGGTTCAGGTATCACAGTGTTATGAACATTTACATAAATTTATATTTATTCTGTGTTTACAAAACTTGGAAGAAATATTGTACATTTTTACTGAAAGTCAGGCTGTGTGACATCATAAATAGGAAATACAGCCTGTACTATGGCCAGAGAGAGAGAGAGAGAGAGAAGAGAGAGAGAGAGAGAGAGAGAGAGGAGGAGAGGGAGGAGGAGAGAGAGGAGGAAGGGGGAGGGGGGAGGGGGAGA